>NW_016107441.1:4880191-4918988 GCF_001604975.1 Cebus imitator | reverse complement strand
AATTCTACCAGACATACAAAGGTGAAACTTTTATTTTTGAGAAATCTTCCAAGAATTAGATTCCATTAGCTTCCCCCAGCAGCTCCTTCTAGCATTAACTCTCAGACTGTGTTGATACCTAGCTGAATTCAATTGAAAGCTCATATTTATTTAGGAAACAAACCCCTATACACAGCATGGGTGCTAGTATTTCATTTTGAAATGTTCATTCGTAAACATAAAGTACTCCTACTTTTAAAACAAAAGACAAAGAATGGATATATGTCAAAGAGATACAGAGTCCAACCTGATAGAGACCCTAAAGTCCAAAGCTGGAGGGATTTGAGCCGAAAATAAGTAACATGGTATTGGATTATAACACAAGTATAAAATAAATACAATGATTTATGCTGATATAAATAAGGGATTGAGTTAACGAACAAGAAGTAAATAAGAAGGGGGAAAACTTCCTTAAAGAACATTTCAAATAATAAAGGTATATATTATTATTATTAGGCTCTAGGAAATGAAGCTTAATCTCTCACCTTCTTTGAATATAGGCTGGACTTCGTGACTTGTAGTCAAAGAAAAGAGTATGCAAAGGGGGCAAAATTGCAACTTCGCTGTGGAGATATCTGGTAAACATCACCATAACAAAATGATCAAGGTTAGTGTCACCAGCAAAGTGTTATGTTACTATTTTGTACCCCCAGGTGTGCTATGATGAGAAGGGCACTTTATCTCTGTGGCATTCTTCCCCAAAATCATTACCCTAGCCTAATCACAAGGAAAGCATCAGACAAATACATACACAGGGCCACGTTACAAAAATGTAAAACTGACCACTATTCCCCAAAATGGCCAAGGTCAAGTAAAACAAGGAAAGACTGAAAAACCATCATAGACCAGAGGAGGCAGGGGAGAGACATAACTACTAAATGTAGTGTGGTGTCCTAGGTTCTGTCCTGGACTGGAAAAAGAACATTAGTGGAGAAATCTGATAAAATCTGAAAAAAAGCCTGACAAATTTCCCATGACAAGGTGAGATTCTAACACTAGGGGAACCTGGGCGAGGCATACACAGAAACTCCTTGCATTATATTTGCAACTTTTCTGTGTATCTAAAATTATTCCAAAATGTTAAAAATATATATTGTGTAATAGCCATGAGGAGGTTCATAGCAAGATAATTCAGCATCCTGTGGGTGCAGGGAGATTTCTGAATAGCTACCAGGTAACTCCTCAGGGCCTTGTCTCTGTCTGGAGAGTGAGGGCCTGGGTGCTGGGAGTAACCAGCAATGTTACAACAGGCCAGCCATGCATCCATGAAAGCATCTACCCAGCCCATCAGTACATGAGAGGAAGCAGAAGTTTCATATGCTCTCAGCTGGGCTCAGCAGCAGTCCTACAAGAAAAATAAAAAGCTTATCAATGTGCATTTGTGCTAAAAGACAATAGCAAATGGTCCTATTTTCTTCTTTATTTTGTAGAATTTTTTACAATATGCAATTTCAAAGTGTTTCCCAATAGCCTAGTAACCAAGGGGTCTGCTGGGAAGGGAATGAAGGGAAGTGAGGATGCCAAGAGAATCGTATAATTCAATGAGACATGACTTTCCAAGATGGACAATGGCAATTTTATTTTTGCTACTGACCCCTCTTCACCGGTTAAACAAAAACATTGTCCCTCAGAAATCCGGCATATAAATTGGCATCTTACTTGACCTATTGTTAGCATTTGACACAGTTGATAACTCATTCCTCCTTAATGTATTTTCTTCATTGGCCTTAAGGACAACAGGGTGTCTTGGTTTTTCCTCAATTTCACTGGTCAGTCCGCAGTCTCATTTGCTGTTCCTTTATCCTTTCATCAACATTTAAACTAGGGATTGAACTTGTTTCTTTATCTTTCTATGTCCTTCCTTGGTGATATCCAGTCTCATGACATCTAGATGCTAAAATGTTTATGAATTTGTTTCTCCATCCCAGATGTCTCTCCTGAACTCCAGACTCACATTCCAAATGTTTTCTGGACATCTCTACTTGGATGCCAATCAGAATTCTCAAACCATACATGTCCAAAACAGAACTACCAATCTTCCTCATTCTCCCAGCCCCCAACCCAAATTCCTGTTCCATTCATAGCCTTCCCCATTATGATGACTCAATTTTTCCAGTTGTTTGAGACACAAATTTTGCAGTTATCTTTGACTCTTCTCATTCTCTCACAACTCACAGGAAATCTTGTTGGCTCTTCCTTCTAATTGTCCAGAATCTAACCACTTCTAACTGCCATGGCCACCGCCTGGTCTGGTCTGAACCACCATCACTTTTGCTTGGATGACTGCAATAATTCCTAACTGGTGCCCCTGACTTGCCCCTCCTAGAGTCAACTCTCAGTCAGTAGTAGAATATCTTAGATTATGTCTCTTCTTTGCACAAAACCCTGTAACGGCTCCCTGTTTCACTCCGAGTAGAAGCAGAAGTGCTTATGAGGCCCTTTGCAATCTGCTCTTGGGATCTTGGGTGCTTCTCTGTCCTCTACTCCCTCCCTCCCTGGCTCATCCATCCATATTACCCTCCTTGATATTCCTCAAGCTTCCCCTAGGGCTTTTACATGGGCTATTCACCCTGCCTATAACTCTCTTCCTTCTGCAGATACACACACAGTTAATTTCTAGTCTTGGCTCAAGTTGTAGGGTTATTAGATAAAAATAAAGGACACCCAGTGAAATTTAAATTTCAGATAAACAGTGACATGGGACATGCAATTTGGAACATACCACTTATACTAAAAGTTGTGATTTATCTAAAATTGAAATTTAACTGGGCATCCAGCACTTTTATTTGCTAAATCTGTCAATTCTACTCAAATGTCATCCTATCAATGATGCCTGTTTTCATCTTCCTCTCTAAAATCCTACTTACCCTTCTTACACTCTGCTCTCTTTTTTTCCCCAATATACAACATAACACACTATACAGTTTATCTATAATTTTCATATTCTGTTTCCCTACACTGTCACGTAAAGATTCAGGGAGGGAATCATTAATTGGTATATCCCAAGCGCCTGATACAAGGCACGCACATAGTAGGTGCTCAACAAATATTTGTTGGAGATGTAAATATCTTAAGGGATTACGATTTATTGCGCTTCTGCATCCTAGCAAGTATTGTAGTAGATGCTTGGGTCCTCACAATAACATGGTGCAGTACGAGTTATCTCTTTTCCACAGTCAAGGCTCAGGATGTTTGGTAATGCCCCAAGGTCACACAGCTAGTAAGTGGCAGTTTTTGGAGATAAATGTAGTCCTGACAAAATCAGCAAGCCATTCTCCTTTAGCTGTACTAGGAAATGACCAAGCAGATCTCGTCAAGGGGAAATTATTTATTTATATATTTTGGTGAGAACTTATACAAGAGTCCCATTTGGTGTGTGGAACTCATTTAATTTGAGAAAATGATCCTCAGGTGATTGTTTTTGGTTTACGCTAAATGTCATTTTGCAGATGAATGGGACAGAACGCAAGTGATTACTCTCCATAGCTCTGTGGGCCCTTGCCCTATATCAAAACAGTTTTGATTCACCCATCTTCTCTCATGTTAAAAGCACACATTTGTTAAATTGTTTCAAGATGTCTCCAAGGTACAATTTTGTTTTATAGTTACTGTCATCCTAAACTATTTAATGTTAATTTCTTACAACCTACTCCACTGTCAGCTTTCCTCATTGCTGATATTTATTTCCCAGCTAAACGTGCATTTATTTGTTGACATTTTTATTAAATTAGACCGTAATAAATCTGTCAGTATTTACATCTTCTTTCTCTTTACGCTCAAGAATTCAAAGTAAGTGATGTGTTTATTAGCTGGCTGACCAGTTGCCCTGAGCAACAATAAAGTGTAAGTGCTGTGATGTTAAAACATGGCAGGGGGTTGGGGAACCCCAAAACTCCCTTTGTGGTTTCTTGAGGACATCTTGAGGTCCAGGACAGGTTCTGATGCCTTTGAATAAAGACCTCCAGAGAGATAGTCAAAGAAGATATCACTGTCCATCCTGTGCCTCACTGATAACTTGGAAAGGAGGATGGGATACCAAGAGAAACCTTGAAGAGTGAGCAGGGAGCCTAAGAAACGATCTCTATCTCCTGTTGCCTGATCAGAAAGTATAATAGAATGATAAAGAGCACAGGCATGGAAGTCAGACAGATCAGAGCTTGCCAGCTTGCTATCTAACCTTGGGTAAGTTACTTAATTTCTTTAAGCCTGAAATGTCTCATTTATATGTTGGGGTTAATTATAGCATCAACCACATAGAGTAACTATAAAGATCTAATGAGATAAGGCACGTATATGTTTGACATTATGCCTAACATATTGTAACTGCTCAAAAAAAGTGACTACCATTATTATTTTCTTGCTTTGCTGCAGATTCCATTTTCTTCTCCTACCTAGTTCTGTCTGTTTTCTGCTGCTATCCTGTATTATATTTGCTTATCCTGAATGGGAGCCATGATTCAGGATTATGACTTAGCCAAGTCAAACTTGAAGTGCCTTCTTTCAAATTCAAGCCAAGATGCTTCCAGTTCATTTAAGAAAAATCTAGCAGCATAGAGTATTAAAGTGAGCCCAAACTTTGATGACAGAGGACCTCCCTCATAGACCCTAGTGATTTTTTCAGAGTTACAACAGCTTGAGCAAGCTGAATTTATTTCCCAGAAACTCAATGTGCTAATCCATAAAGTGGGGACAATGTCTTATCAGCCTTCTACTTCCCATGTAATCACTTAGTAAGCTGCAAAGTTTAGACAGATTTTCTTGAATATCTTTTCCAGCAACTTAGGCTTTATGGGAAATGAGGGAAGAGAAACTTTTGCTGGATCCAATTTGGGGAATAAATGAAGAGAATAATGATTATGTTTCATAGTTACTAGGACAGTCTTGGCTGGCTAGGATTTTGGGAGGCAGTAGAACGAATTGATAGTGTCCTTGGGGACTTTACTTATATCACATTATTAGGTACATCCTCAAATCCGATGTAGGATGAAAAATACAGTTTGCTATGAGTAGCTTCCATGAATTTTATTTTGCTTTAATTTTCTACTAACTAAACAATATAATGCCCAATCAAAAGTTATATAGAATTAATGCAGCTAAAGAAGCATGTTATTGCTTCATCAAATGTACTGTGTTAATCTACCTAGTACCAACAATGAGGATATAATTGATGTAATAAGAGATTAGCTTCCTTAGATGTATCTAAGGTTTCAGTCATTGCCCAGCAAATTATCTGCTTAAAAACACATGTGCCAATATTAAGTCCTGAAATGTAAACTGTATAAAAGAGTTATGTAAAACAAATATGAAGGGAAAGGACATTGTAATAAGAGGCTTTGAGAGGCAGCGTAACACATCAGAAAGAAGACTGGATTCAGAAAAAAAGTCTTGGTGCATGAGGCCTCATTTAAGCCCTGAGCCTTGGTTTATTCATGCATAAAAGGGGCACTATCCACTTCTGGGGTTATTGAATGGATCAAGTATATATTATATGGGAAAGAGTTTGGGGAACTCCAAAGCGGTACACAAATGTAAGGAGCTGTTGGAAACAATGAAATAAATTAAATAGTCAAGATCTTGGTTGAGAGGATTCCCAACCCTCCATTTTCTTTCTGACAGGTAGACCCCACAGCATAGTGAAAATAGCCCTGAAGTTAGGGTCAAAAACCAGATATAAGGTCTAATTAATGAGTGTGTGTTTTTAATCTCTCCTTGAGGGCAGGAGTTCCTCGTACGGAAAATGGACACAACCCTTTCTTACTTCACAAGGTTTTAGTAAACTACATTGATATAAAGTATGAGAAACATACTGTGTAGACTGCAAAGCACTCTATAATATAAGAAAATATCTTCAGTAGCATCATGTTTTTTACAGAATCCAATGAAAAACTACTTTATCTTTTATTTTTTCTTTTGATGCTTTCTTCTTTTACTCACCCCCAACCCCTAGAGTTTAACTCTGCTAGAAATTCATTGTAACTTGTGCATAAAAAAATATTTAGTGAGCAAATGAAATTAGTGTGTCTTGCATTTATTGTGGGGGTCATTTTGATTATCCATAACAACTTGATGAGCCTTTCTAAGATATACCCCATTTTTCCAAACTTCTCAAAGCCCAGGTTTTTTCCTACCTCACCAGTCCTCATTCATCTTATTATTACTGAAGTTACTAGCTTAACCCTTGAAATAAGAGCTATACTCCTTACCACGACCTGCCTGCCCCACATGGAAAGCCCAGCCTCTTCCCTGGTCTTACTGCCCATGCCACTGTTCTTGCTCCAGGCAATCTGCCCTTCCTTATCTATTCTTTCAACACAACATACATGCGCCTTCTCAGGGCCTTTATATCCAATGACATTCTCTTGCACTTGTAACACCCTTCCACAGATTTTTTTCACTGGACTGCTTCCATTCCCTTCACAGTTTCAACTCAGATATCACCTCCTCGGTCACAGTGTACAGTAGCCCCAAAGCTCCAGTCCCTCTGTGCTATGTCACTTCATTTCTGAGTCTTCCTTCAACTCTACACAATCCAAGTCAGTGGTTCTCAGCCAAGGGGAGGTTTGGGAATGTGTGTGGACAGTTTTGATTGACGTTTAGTATCACTTAGCCTCATCCGCTCCCTGCCAGGAGGACAGTTATCGGATGAGGCTGGGTGAATGTGATGCCTGGGTGGACCTGTACAAGAAGAACCATCCCCCCACAAAATGCTGAAAAATACTGATTGACTTTCCTATTATTTGCTGTCCCCATTTGGAATGTAAGTTAAACAAATTACCACAAACTTAGTGGCTTAAAACACCACGAATGTATTATTTAAAGTTCTGGAGGTCAGAAGTCTAAAATCAAGACATCAACAGGGCTGTGTTCCTTCCAGAGACTTCGGGAAAGAATCCAGTTCCTTGCCTTTTTCAGCTTTTAAGAGTCATTTAGATCACTTGGGTCATGAGTCCTTCCTCAAATGACTCTAATATCTTTGCTTCCATTGTCATATCTCTTACTAATGACTCTTACCTTTTGCATCTCTCTCATAAGGACCCTTCTATTACATCAGGCCCACTGGGTAACACAGGATGGCTCCCTTAACTTAATCACATCAGAAAAGTCCCTTTTGCTATACGAGATAACATTCACAAATTCTAGGCATTAGGATGCAGACATCTTTGGAAGCCCGTTACTCATCCAATCATAGCTGCAAATGAATAGGAACTCTGTCTTGTTCAATGTTACAGGCCAGGATGCCAGCACAGGTTCTGACACACAGAGATACTCAGAAGATATTTGATGCTGGATGAATCAATGTCAAGTCAATTGTTTACAGCGGCCTAGTAAACATGTCTGTGGGTGCTGCCGTATAAAATAAACCTGCAGTTTATAACAATGCTCTTCTCCTTTATGGATTTATTCACATTGAATATGAATATGGATTTATTCACATTGAAAACCGTTTTACAACAAGCAGAGTTTTTACTCAAAATTTGCATGGTGATTTTGTCAGAATCTGCTTCAACTCTGAACTTTCAGAATAAAACTTTCCACATAATACGCTAAGAAATAAATTTTTTCACTGGCTGTTTTCACAAGGAATTGGATCTAAATGAGGAAACGCAGTTAATTATACTAAAGAATGCCTGATTTTCAAAATGGTATAATGAACATTAATGTTTGAGGCAGTTGGAGTCATAAAGTTTTCCCCTTGGAAGTTGTGACTGTAGGAATATAACATTCTTAGTCCATTTGTGTTGCTATAACGAACACCTGAGACTTGTAATTTACAAACAGTAGAAATGTCTTTCTCACAGTTCTGGACGCTGGGAAGTCCAAGATGAAGGCAATGGCATGTTCAAAGTCTGGTGAGGGCTATTCTCTGCTTCCAGGATGGTACCTTATCACTACATCCTCTTGAGGAAATGGATACTGTATCCTCACATAGGAGAAAAGTTGAAAGGATCATACAGTTTTCTGCAGCCTCTTCAAGAAGGGCATTAATCCTATTCAAGAGCCCAGAGACCTTACAGCCTAATCACTTCCCAGAAGCCCCACCTCAACACCATCGCCTTCGGGTTTAAGTTACAACACATGAATTTTGGAGGGACATGCACATTTAAACCATAACATAACAATATAATGTAGATTATCTGAAGAGCATTGCATGGAATCCAACCGACAAACCAAAATATTTGCAAGTTTTGCCCTTTGGAAATTGTTTCTTGGCTCAAACTGAGAGGAGTAGGGCATTGCATAAATTCCTAGGGCCAGTCTGACACATACAATTGACAAACCATCCCTTGTATGTGTCTTGATACTCACCTCTTATGTCCTTTGTGATGAACAGGGGTTGAGGTCTCTGCTGGACAGATGAAGATCAGAGCTCAGAGAATAAGAATAATAAAACAGCAGAGGCAGCACCAGTATTAGAAATTAGATTGCCTGGCTTTTCAGCCAGGACTCCCCCTTTTCACTTCACTGCAGGCAAATATGCCCATGCTCCTTCCAAGATAGTATTCTCTGAGCACAGGGGAAAGTCAGAAAAGGGCTCTTTGCTGATAGAGAATTTACAAAGAATCAACTGCAGAACTCAATTATGGGGGAAATGGTTGTGTCTTGGAAGTCTCAGGCCCAGCACAATAAGGGGTACTAGAACCGTCTTAAATCATTCTAATCCAAATCAACCAGGGTTGCCTGAGTAGCAAGTAAAATGAATGTGGAGGTGGGAAGAGGGGAGTGATGTGGAGAGATGGGGACACTAGAAGTGAATCAGTGTCTTCATCAACTACCACAAGTATCAAAGGGAAATTCTCATTTATAGAGCAGATTACATTTGCTGCTAACTTCAGCAGGCTTCTGACAAGTCACGGAAGAATAACTCTTTTTTATGGAAATTCAATCTAGTTTGATGCTGGGAAGCACAGGCCCATCTAAAATGGTAAGTGACAGGAGCAGCAACGCATCAGGTATCCGTTCGGGCAAACAGGGTCTGAGCCACGGGCCATTTCCTCAGGAGCACTTGATAGTCAGCCCTCTCTCACTGTCACCATGGAAGCAGTGGGAAATCATTAATGCTTTTACAGGCACTTCAGGGTCAGGGCCAGGAAACAGCCTTTTCAAACTGTATACTGGAGACCCTTCATGGTTAATTCAGACCAGCACACTCAGCTGATGGACTGAGGGTTTTGTGCAGGGAGCCTGCAGGTTGGAAGAATGATCTCTCTCACTCTTTTACTCACTCTCACTCATAGCCCCAGAAATGCAATGCTTTTCTCTTTTGCAAGGCAGCTGGGGGCCAGTGGAGAAAGCAAGCACAGAGAGTCAGGATGCCCAGCTTAGTGTTTGAACTATAATAGCCCATCGCTCCTAACTTTGAAAAAGACATGTCCGTCTTCAGAATCCATTTCCTCATCTGTCACATAAGAAATGTAGTGGGCTATGGTACTTATTGTTCTTTTGTCTTTTCAGAATTCACTCTTATCCTCTTTGTTTTGGTAATATTCTCTCTTTTATTTTGGAAAACTCTTTCCCTTCTCTGTCAGCCCTAAAGGTTTCCCACACCCACATGCACAGCCTTGGCCTTGAGGGGCAGGAGGTGCAAAGGGGACAATGACTAAATCATTCACAGTTCCCTACTCCCTGGCCAGGGAAGAATTAAGAGAAAATGATCTTGGGAGAACCAGTGAGACTTGCCTGGTTTCTAAGTCTCGCTCTGCCACTTCCTGGCTTTGTGAACTTGGACAGCTTACATAACTCCTCAGTGTTTTAAGTAGAGGTAATTATAGTGCCTTCCTCACAGAAATGCATAACAGAGTTCAAGGTACAGGCATACCTTGTTTTATTGTGCTTCACAAATAGCGTATATTCAAATAAACTGATAGCTTGTGGTGAGCCTGCATCAAGCAAGTTTATCAGGACTATTTCTCCTACAGGCTGGGCTCGCTTCAGGTCTCTGTGTCACATTTTGGTAATTCCCACAATATTTCAAACTTTTTCATTATTATTGTATCTGTTAGGGCAACTTGTGATCAGCAATGTTTGATGTTACTGTTGTTAAGTGTTGTGAGGTGCCACAAACTGTGCCCATGTAAGGTGGCAAACATAATCAATGTCATATGTGTTCTGAGTGCTCCACTAACCAGCCATTCCCCACCTGTCTCCCTCTCCTTGGGCCTCCCTATGCCCCGAAACTCAATAATATTGAAATTAGGCCAACTGATAACCGTATGGTGGCTTCTCAGTATTCAAGTGAAAGGAAGAGTTGCACATCTGTCTGTTTAAATCAAAAGCTAGAAAGAATTAAGCTCAGTGAGGAAGGCATGTAAAAAGCCTAGGTAGGCTGAAAGCGAGGCTCCTTAGTGCCAAACAGTTAGCTAAGTTTTGAATGCAAAGAAAAAGTTCTTGAAGGAAATTAAAAGTGCTACTCCAGGGAACACAGGAATGACAAAAAGTAAAACAGCCTAATTTTTCATGTGGAAAACATGTTAGTAACCTAGACAGAAGATCAAACCAGCAACAGCATTTTTAAGCCAAAACCTGGCTCTGTTGAATTCTATGCACTCTGAGAGAGGTGAGGAAGCTTCAGAAGAAAAGGTGAAAGCTAGCACAGGTTGGTTCATGAGGTTTATGGAAATAAACTATCTCCATAACTAAGTACAAGGTGAAGGAGCAAGCTCTGATATAGAAGCTGTAGCAAGTTATCCTGAAGATCTAGCTAAGATAACTAATGAGGAGGACTACCTTAAACAATGGCTTTTCAATGTAGACAAAAGAGCTTCCTATTGGAAGAAGATGCTATCCAGGATTTTTATAGCTAGGCAGAAGTCAATGCCTGGTTTTGAAGCTTCAAAGAACAGGCTAACTCTCTTGTTAGGGGCTAATGCAGCTGATGACTTTAGGTTGAAGCCAACGCTCATTGGCTAATCCAAAAATTCTAGGGTCCTTAAGACTGATGCTAAATCTACTGTGCCTTTGCCCTATAAATGGAATGACAAAACCTGAATGGCAGTACATCTATTTATAACATGGTTGCTGAATATTTTGCGGCCTACAACTCAGAAAATACTCCTTTCAAAATATTACTGTCATTGGTATTGAAACCTAGCCACCCAAAAGCTCTGATGGAGATGTACAAGGAGATTAGTGTTGTTTTCATGCCTGTTAAGACAACATTTATTCTGCAGCCCATGGGTTAACAAATAATTGCAACGTCTAAGTCTTATTATTTAAGAAATACATATCATAAGACTATAGCTTTCACAGATAGTGGTTCCTCTGATTTATCTGAGCAAAGTAAATTGAAACCCTTCTGGAATGGATTCACCATTCTAGATGCCATTAAAAACACACATGGTCATGGGAGGAAGTAAAAATATCCACATTAACAAGAGTTTCGAAGAAGTTGATTCCAACCCTCATGGACAACTTTGAGGGTTTTAATGGAGAAAGTCAATAAAGATGTGGTAGAAATAGCAGGAGAGTTAGAATTAGAAGTAGAGTCCAAAGACATGACTGAATTGCTTCAATCTCATGATATAACATGAATGGATGAGGAATTGCTGCTTACGGATGAGCAAAGAAAATGGTTTCTTGAGATAAAAGCTACTCATGGTGAAGATGCTGTGAACATGGTTGAAATGACAACAAAGGGTTTGGAATCTTCCATAAACTTAGGTGATAAAGCAGTGGCAGAGTTTAAGAGGATTGACTCTGATTTTGAAACAAGTTCTACTGTGGGCAAAATGCTATCAAAAAGCAGCACATGCTACAGTGAAGTCTTTCCCAAAAGGAAGAATCCTTAGTACAACAATCTTTACTATTGCCTCATTTGATGAAATTGCCCACAGCCACCCCAACGTTCAGCAATACCACTTTGATCAGTGGACAGCCATCAACATGAAGGCAAAACCCTCCACCAGCAAAAAAGATTACATATGACTTTCCAAAGGCTGGTAATTGTCAGCAATTTTTAGCATAAAGTATTTTTAGATTAAGATATATATGTTATTTTTTCAGACATAATGTTATTGTATACTTAATAGACTATACTATAGTATAAACATAACTTTTGTGTGCTCTGGGAAACCAAAATTTTCATGTCACTTGTTTTATTAGTGATATCTGCTTTATGGCAGTAGTCCAGAATCAAACTCACTATCTCCAACGTATGCCTATATGAAGTAAGGAGCACAAAGTAAACACTCAATAAATGTTAGCTATATTATTTCCTTACTATTATTATTTTCAGTATTGTTATGCAGATAATAAGAATTCGCCTCTATCTTCTGGGGTTGAAAAGTTGACACATGTGAAGTTGGGGGTGCCAGTACCATCTCCCTGACAGCATGGAAAAAGCCATCTGCAATAGGGAAGAACAATGACAAAGAAAAGCCAAGCCAAGTAATGGGATTAGAGACAGAGCCCCAGTAACTTTGTTTAAATGGCTTGATTCACCCAAACCCAAATATTGGCCTAAGGAAACGCCAGTTACATTGGATAATGAATGCTTTTTTCCTTTTTCCTAAAGGCAGTTGAACTGGGTTTATATCATCTCCAAATTAATAAAGGAGATTTGATTAGACAATTTCTAGGGGTTCTCCCATTTTTAAAACAGTTTGGCTCCATCATTTTACGTTACTTATTCCTCATACTTTTAGGGCTATCTAAAGTATAAAGGGGCTTTTCCTGGAAAGACGATAACGTTGAGATATTTTCATTGCAATAAAATTCTCCACAGATGTCTACAGTGGAGAAAGTTTAGAGGGTTGATTTAATTAAGCAAAAAAATCTAGATGTGACCAATATGAGAAAAGGCATTTAAGCTGGGACCTGGCATCTAAATAGGACTTGACATAGTAAAGAGTGGGAAGAATTAATTCTCATTGGCAATCAGGGAAATGCAAACCAGGATCACAATAAGATACCAATTTACACCATTGCAACAGCACTAATCAAAAATACTTTGCATCCTTGAACTTGTTCACTTGTACCACTAGAGAAAGGGTGGGACCATGAAATTTCTTGTACATTGCTCTGGAGTATAAATTGGTAGAGTAACTTTGGATAACAGCCATTATATTAATATTATAAAGTTAAAAATCACACATCCTAAAACTCAGCACAAATTTACTCCCAAGATATCCACCAAAAAGTAAGCTGTGCAGCAGAAAACCTCTATAAGAATGTTCACAGTGGCACCATTCATAACATCAAAAACCTGGAAACAGCCCAAATGCGTGAAGCTTAGCCATATTGAATGAAAAACCCCTAAAAGATTATAAATAGCATGATACCATTTTTATAAATAAAAGAAACTTTAATTAAATAATATACATTTTAGGAATACATAGAGGTGTGTGGGAGAGAGATAGAGAAAGAAAGAGAGAAAGAAAGAGAGAGAGAAAGGAGGGAGGGAGGGAGGGAGAAAGGAAGGGAAAAGTGAGGGAGAAAGGGAGGAAGAAATACAGGAAGAGCGGGAGGAAGAGCAGGAGGGAGAAGAAAGATCAACTCAGGATTCCGATGAGTTTCTTTTGGATGGAGGGAAATAGGAGGTCAAAATACTGGAGCATCACAAGAGTGATGTAAGTTGTTCATATTCTTATTTCCAAACTAGTTCCAATGTAAAGAGTGTTTCAAAAGCCAAGGATTACAATTACTCTAATTCTATGCATTTTTGTTTTAAGAAAAAAAATGTCAAGGAGAGCATTAGACCCAGAGAAATGAGCTTAATTTAAAGCTCTTTCTGGTCCTACCTGTCTCCCTCCCCTCATCACCTGTGGCTAAAGCTGGATTGTGTGTGTGTGTGTGTGTGTGTGTGTGTGTGTGTGTGTGTGTGTGCCCGTGTGTGTGTGCATGTATGTGTGTGTGTATGTACATAATCTTTTTGCTAAGGGGTCCAGGGAAGTCAGAGAACTAGTATAAGGTTAGAGAAGTCACAGGGGGCACATAATTTAGGGTCTTTTAGGCCATGAGGACTTGGGCTTTTATCCTAGATGCAACAAAAAGCCACAGAAGGCTTTAAGCAGAAGAAAGACACAATCGTATTTAGGTTGTAAAGGATGCAAAATAAAGATTAGATTGAGGAGCAGGGAGGTAGAGGGAATAAAAGCAAAGAGAGGAAGTGAGAAGCTTCTGTACTCCATCTGGCAAAGGAGACCTTAGTACCTAGGACCAGGAAGCAGGCAATGGTGATGGAGAGGAGTAGACTAAGAATGACTGAGACAAAAACTGAATCTTCCTAAGTTTTCCATTTTCCCAGCGTATTAGTCTGTTCTCATGCTGCTAATAAAGGCCTACCAAAGACTGGGTAATTTATAAAAGAAAGCAGTTTAGTTGACTCACAGTTTGGCATAACTGGTGAGGCCTCAGGAAACTTACAATCACTGCAGAAGGGGAAGTATACATGTCCTTCTTCACATGGTGACAGCAAGGAGAAGTGCTGAGCAAAAGGGAAAAAAAGATCCTTGTGAAATCATCAGATCTTGTGAGAACTCACTCACTATCATGATTAGCATCATGGAAGTAACAGCCCCCATGATTCAGTTACCTCCCACTGGATTTCCCCCATGACACGCAGAGATTATGGAAACTACGATTCGAGATGAGATTTGGGTGGGGACGCAGCAAAACCGTATCACCCAAGACAAGGTGTCATCTATCATACTCTACATATCATGTCAAGTGACTAATTTACACAATAGCAATTAAACATTTAAATAGATCTATTCATTAGAGGTGGCTGTATTTCACCAGAAACCCTCACAAAAGAGGTGGTCTTTGGAAAACTTCATCTAGCAATGCCAGTTAGTGTTTGTTACTCAACATGCTACAGTTGTAATTGGGAAATAACTGAACCATGTACTTATTAGAAAGGAAAATGAATGGCCTCTCACAACCTTTCCTTCAAGTTTGTGACTTGGAAACCAGACCATAAGAATTATTTAAAAAAAAAATCCAAAAATATTCAGAAGCTTCGATCGCCCTCTCCTGAGTAGGAGGCGAGCCTCATCATCCTGGTTATAGCCAGCCTGCCTGAACGCCTCACAATGGTAATTTTCTATTCAGTTTTTGTTTTTTTTTTGACAATTAAATCAGACCTTGATGAATTTGGAGGAAAAAACACCCAGCACAGCGATTATGAGTATAATTAGGAAACAAAATAGTGGCTTTGATGAATCTGTGCTTGGTTTGCTCCTTAATTAATTGACTGGCTGCTATTACACTTGTTGGTTGATTGGCTGAAACATTCCATTAAAATCTGATATAGTCAGGGTCCTTTATTCCAAAGAGCCTTCCAAGGATGAGGAGTGAGTGGGTAATAGAGCTGTGAAAGGCATACATTTATTTATTATTTTATTTGTTGGATGCACAGGGAATTCCTTGAGCAGGTTCTAAGCATATGTCTTCATCCAAGTACAAGGCAACCTGCATAGCTCTGGAGAAATTTGCTTTAAAGACAGCTATTTGTTTATTTTGCTAAATGCAAATTCTTCAAGTCCTACCTTCAACACTTACTGTGACCACATGTCCATACATCAGCATAGCATTGCCATGCTAAAGCCACGAGCTGGGTGGCACATCCTCTCTGCTTTTGTTTCTAGGCACTTGGCTCTGATTGCCCATCTAAACTATTATGAGGAAAATACCTCAGCAAAAGGCAGAATACAGGGATGCATTTTACCCTTCAAGACTGTCTAATTTTTTGGTAACCTTAACTAATTTCATCCTGCAAAGTCTTGTGACATCGATCAAAACAGGAAAAGCTAGCAGCCAAGCTCAAATGTTTTCCCTGCTGCTCAAAGACCACACCCTCCATTTTTGGTTTTGGAGAAGCAATTATGTAATATGCCTATACCAATCAAAAAGTAATTTTCAAAAGACCATTCTGAAGAAATCATAAGTCTGACTCAAATGAAGAACCTTTTGGAGTCACCCACGACAGGGAACTTACATCACTGTATCATCAGAACTCCAGCCTCTGAATTCCATTTTGACACCTGCATCCCACATCCAAATATGAGACCTATTCTGGACTATGCAGCAAGTGGTAAAAAGAAAGGATAAACCAACTATCCATAGCCAAGCCTTTGTTCATTCCTGCTGATGCAGATGGAATTCTTGCTATAATAATTATAATTGCATTTAACATCAATAAATACTTGCATGTTTGAGTGACAGTGAAATTGTGACTATTAACATTTGGTTTTCAACAAATCCACATTATTGGAGGTGGTAGTGGAGAGAAATCTAAATAATTAAAAGACTGTATTCCCAATTCCTCAGTGTCTATAAATTAAATCTTATGCAAAGACTATAATTACTCTTAATTTACAAATAGTAAAGACGAATTATTTTAGTGGCTTATTCAGAGGCAGAGTGCAGGCATCTGCAGGTGACCTTCCTAGCAAGTCTGGAAAAGTCCTCATCTTGCATTAGCAATCTAATAGCTTATTGACTAGAAATGGACTTGCTAGATAGGAGAACATCCATGCCTGCTAGATGACATAATGGTTCCCTATGCAAAGATCTACCATAATTTAGATTGCTAGGGTCATACTTAGGAGTAAAGACAAAAAGGAAAGAGTTTTGTTTTGTTTTTGTTTTGGAATAACCTACTTGTTATTGCCTCATTTTGCATAGTACTGGAGCATGCATTTTCTGCTCAAAGTCTGCCTGATTCTATCCTTCAGTTTCCTAGTTTTAACAGCACAGTGCACAATGTCACTATGACCTCAAGAAGTAGGAAGAAAGAGTGGTGAACATTTTATAATCTGGCTTGCTTTAAAATCACTTCTAGGTAGGAATCTGAATTTCTGGTGTTGTGAAACACCTATTTCTGTCTGAGGAACCATCTCTATCACTCAAGACATGTCAGATGCCATTTTCTCAGTAATCCTTTCTCTCTTTGAAGTTTCATACCCATTACTGTGCACAATTGTAAGACACTAAGTTTTACTTTGTGTTACAGCATTTTACATTCTTACTTTTTCCTCTCTACTAGAATATAAACACCCAGACAGCAAACAACCATCTTTCATGATTCTATAGAGGCAAATCTAGTTTCTCATATCCAATAGGAGTTTAATAGACAGGATCCAGACTTGCTCTTTGACCCACCTAGATTAGAAATCAGACTCCTTGAAATACCAGCTGCATGCCTGGGGACAAAAGTCTTATAGGGCCTCAGTTTTTTTTTAGCTGTAAGATGGTGAATATAATAGCATATGTACTATAGGTTTTTTTGACAATGTTAAATGAAATGATGCAAATTATTTAGCAAAGTCACTTGCATATGATGAGTGCTCAAGAAGTGGAAGTTATTAAAATTACTATTCAATTAAGCCCAAGTGTACTCCCTGTCTGTTTTCTTCATTGGAAGCTTTTTCAAGTCAGAGATAACTGTACTCCCCTTTGTAATCCCAGCATCAAGCACGGTGCCTGATCTATGGTACATCCTCACTGTTTTTGGACAAGGTGTACATCTCAGGTATCTGGCTTGCAACCTTAGGTCCTTCTGTTGGTTGTGAGCCTGCAGAATCTTTTATTCCACTGCAAACAGCAGGAAGAGGATGCTAATTGTCTGAGTAAGGTCTGCAGGTCTCATTTGCAAGAACTAGGGAATGCTTCTCTCCATTCAATAGCATAAGGTTACTGTTTAAGTTTTCTATTCTCTGCACCTCTCACTGCTTTTGTTCATAGAAAATAGAGTAGAAGTGAAGCGGGAGAAGAAAACAAGAAGTATTATATTGAAATGCTAATCTCATTTCATTAAATGAATTGGGGAAGCATCCACAAAGAATAATTTCTTTAAATATATTGTGCTCAATATTCCCTTCTGGACAACTTTTCATCTTTCTTCTTTTATTATTATTTTTTTAAATAGCATTATATTATGTTAAAGTGTCCCAATTAAGCTTGGCTTTTAGATCATCCAAGCTTAAGGGGATATACTCAGTGGTGAGGGTGAGGCACTGATGCACCCCAAAATCTCCTCTTAAAAACAGCTGTGCCCTACCTTCTCAGGCTGGCTTACATTGCCTAAAGCAGTTCCCCAAAGCTGAGTTGTGCTTATTTCAGGAAACAGCAAATAATCACACTGTTTCAGGTCAAGTCCATTACAAACTTGGTCAGGTTAGTGCAAGCTTCTCTCAGAAGCTTTGGCCCCAAAGCTTCTATATTTATTGGGAGCAAATCTTTATCTAAAAGAGCATCCATTTCAATTCTCTAGAGAGGATAGCCGCTGATCCAAGAATGTTCTTTATAATGAGCTTGGGGTTGAGGTCATGAAGGTGATCAAGGCCTCTTCTGTTCTTGCTGTACCTATGGGCTTGTACTTGAACTTGAGAAAGTCAGATTCAAAGTTATTTTTAATTACAATTTTTAAAAGACATTTTAACCTAGAATGAAAGAGTTGGAAGCATGGAAGCAAATGGGCTTTCCCAGAAGACAGGGAAGCAGGGAAGAAATTAAACAAAGTAGGTGATCTCACAAGAAATGGAAATGACCAGAACAGATGGAAGGAAAGTAGCAGTGCCTCTGAAGGCACAAAACTTTATCCTAGAATAGCAAAGGTCTCTAGAAAATGCGAGGAGAACAGAAGTGGAAAGAGGAGAGGTAGGAGAAGCTACTAAGACAATATAAACGATAATTCTATTCAAGAAGGATCTAGTCTTTCGACACCAGAGGAGAGAAAAATTTGCCAAGGTATTCTCTCTGGATGTATATGAGACAGGATTCTGAGATGGCCAGCAAGAGAAACCAATCTGATTTAAGCAGAAAAATATTCATTAGAAGGATGTTGGGTAGCTGCTGAATCGCCAGGAACACTCGACAACAGACTCAGTAGCTACTTAGGAGCAGCATCCAAATCCACACAGCAGGTCTGTGACTGTCCCCCTTGGAGCCACAGCTGAGTCCTGGGACCTCCAGCTTACTGGAATCCAGCCCCAGTCACTGAGTAGTGAGTCCACTGCCAGCAATTGTTCCGAGAGCCCTTAGAACGTAACCTTGCTACAACCCCCTCTACTGCAGACAGGAGTCTCACTAGGCTCTTCATTCTTCATTCATCTTCACTAGCTCCTATTCAAAGTCTCATTGAGTGTATGGTAGAGCTTAGCTCATGTATTTGTGTCCTAGCTGTAGCTATGGCCAGAAAATGAACTTTCTGGCATCTTCAGCAACTCTAGTGAGAGATGAGCTCTGTGTTTAGCAAATTCTCTAAACATAAGAAACAAGGTAATATAGAAAAGTGAAGCAAAAAATGACAGAAGTCTAATACATGATAATGCCTGCTTCAAGTTCCTAATGGGATACCATGGGCCTGTGAAGTAAACACTGGGTACTGAAGCCATAACTGGGCATAGTGTTTACAAGCTCAAGTTCTGGAGACAGAGGAACCTAGGCTTGATTCTGATTGCATTGCTTCTATACCTCTGTGATCTTGGACAAGTCTCTTTAATCTTTTAAAGCCTCAGTTTCCCCATCTGCAAAATAGACTTAATAACAATTTGCCAGCATCATTGCCACAGCACCTGCTGTGACATCTGTTGCTTTTGGCTTCCTAGGACTTCTTTTTTAATCCTGTAGTCCTAATAATGTTCCCATTTCCCATGAAAAACTTAGTGTGATCCAAATGGGCCCACTTAGATTGCCCTCATTCACACGGGTGGCACATGACTCAGATTTGACCAATCATTGTATCCCATTTGCCTGGCCTCAGTGATTGACTCAGGATGGGGATGGGACTCAACTTGGGCCAATCAGAATTGTTCCTGGAACCTTTCTTTTTCCTAGAGATGAGTGAAGCCTATTTCTATCCACAAGCCTGCCACATTGGTAGGAGGTGAGCTTAGAACTGCAAAAGACCATGTTTCCTACTTCACAGAGAAAGTTTGCCTGAGGTAGAAATGAAGACAGAGTCATAAAGACTTTGTCTGAGTACCATCATCCAGCTAGACACAAAGTTACCTGCTCTCCTGTGTCTCTCAGTTACCAGAGTCAATACACTTTCTTTTATGCTTAAGCCAGTTTGTATTGAACGTCTGACACTCCCAACCTAACGGGTCCTAAGGAATCTAGTTGTCAAAAGCATTACATGAGATAATGCTAGTAAGATGCTTAGCAGGTATCTGGTAAATAATTATTTTTTTATCTCCTTTGAAATAGGTGGAGGCATTATAATAATAAAAATGATACTATTATTATTATTATTTGCATTGTTCAAGACTTGGCCATCTCCTGCATTATCTGTTACTCTCGAGGCTAAATGCATTTCAAAATTTTGCTGATGGTATTCATAACATTCCCTCTTTCCTAAATGTAATTTACTTTCTCCTCATTCTACCCAAATCTTGCGCTTTTCAAGTCTTAAGTGTTGCTGCCTACAAAAAGTAAACCCTCCCTACAAAAAGTAAGGCTAGTCCAGGTTTCATCAGTTCCCCTCCTTTCCGAGTATGTCTAGCATATTAGTGTGTACCGGGGCATTTGTTGTTTCTATATTCTCTCATCATGGTGACTATTTCATGTGTTTGACCCTTGGAACCCATGTTCTGAGGGGCATTATACCTTCATTAACAGCAAGAACAAATTATGCCTCTTTATAATCCTCACTGCACAAAACAGGGTGGAACATTACTTCTTCTCTGCAAATAGGGGGCAATAGACCGGGTAACCTTACAAAAAGTTTGGTTCTGTGAGCACAGATGCTCGGGAAATACTTGTTTGTACACTGATTTCATAGACTAAATGAATTTTGTCTTCCATACCACAGGTGGTAAGTAATCTGCCCAAGTAGACACATGAACCAACAAAAAGAAGACTTGAAGCCAGGCCTAACTTTCATTTGAATGTTCTTTCATTGATACAGTGGGTGAATCTAGCGACTTTGAGGGTATACCAAGTACAAAGCTATTGATATTCAGTATGACTTAAGTACTTACTCTGCGCTGGTAGTACTCTGTGCTGATATTCAATGTGACTTAAGTACTTACTCTGTGCTCAATAGGCTTTCTATGCATTATCTTATTTAATTCTAGAAAGTAAATACTATTGCTCTCCTCTTTTTGTGGTGGAGCAAACTGAGTCTTAAGAGAGGCCAAGGGATCTGACCAAAGCTACACAGCTGTTAAGTGTCAGAATTGGACATTAGCCTAGTCCAATTCTGACTTAAAAGTCTCTTCCCTTAATTACTATATCATTAGATTCCCTCAATAAACAAATAGTTTGTGTCATTTTACTCCTGAAAAGTCAACTGAGGCTTAGGACTTCAATAGTTTTCACATAGTAGCTTGATGCTCTAAGAAAGCCAGAGCTTCAATACTGTGCCTTTGCCTTTCTGACAATCCAGATGATGCAGGCACCTCTTTATAGCCGTGTCCCCCATTTTACTCATATTTAATGGAATGTTAATTTTGTATGCATTCTCCATATCCAGATTTAGACAAGGCAACTTGTTGAGCATACTTAGTTTTTATCTAAATGTGCCATATCTCAGGTGAAAAATGTGCTGGCTGCAATGCAATTATGCATTCAGAATAATATGTGTGTCTGCTGGGGGCTTATAAATCAATAGCTTATTGTGCAATATATTGTCCAATTTTTTTCCATAGACATATTTGGGAAAACTAAAACTTGTCAACTGGTTGCACATTAATAATGAGTTTGAGGCTTAGACAAGAAAGCAGAATAAATCTGAGTTGACATCCATTGACCAAGAAGACCTCCACAGCTTTCTCATCTGTCTACGGCAACCAAGGCCTGAGCAAAGCCTAAAATTAGTCAGTAACGTCACAAGAAGATAAGGCCTGGTGCTTTCGTTCTCCAGAATAGTCATTTAATTTTCATTCCATGAATATTTACCTAGGGCCTGCAGTGGGTCCTTGGGATACAGGGTGAAAAAGACAAGCCAAGGGGTCCATAATCTTGGATCTGGCACATGGATAGAAAGTGATGAACAAACAGGTAAATGAATGAGTGAACAGATAATATTATTTCAAATAGTGGTAAGTGCTATGAACTAAAAAAAATAAAAAGCAGGGCATTGGGTTAAGGCAGAGACTGGGGATGGTGAGGCAGGACATGATAATAAATGAATATTTAGGAATGACCACTCTGAGGAGTAGATATAGCAGCTGAGAACTGAAAGATGAGAAGGAATTGGTATATAAAGATTAGAGGAAAAGCATTCTAGGGACAAGGCATAGCACGTGCAAAGAAAAGCTGGCTAGTGTGACTGGAGAGGAGAAAACAGGGGAACAGAGTAGGATAAATGACATTAGACAAGCAAGCAAAGGTTTGGTTGTGTAGGACCTGGCAGGTTATTGTAAGAAACTGAGATTTCATTTTAAATGTAGAACAAAGCCATTGGAGGGATTTAAATCCAGAGAATGATGTGATGTGATTTATAAGCCTTCTGCCACTCCAGTCCAATTGCATGTACTTATTGCAAATTTAATGTTCTGAAAGAAAAATTAGCTCCAAGTGAGAGCTGCCTGTGTACAAACTGTATTAAACTCTATAGATTTTTTTTTCCCTAGAAGAATGGGGAAATCCTTTTCTCAGAGCCACATCTTGACAAGGCAAGTGCTTTTTGAAAGCGTTTTGCAGTATTCAAATTACCAAAGACTCCTGGAAAATTTACCCTTGATGTTATTGTTAAGCAGAGAGCTTCTGAATGACTTGCTGAGCTCCACTGAACAGCAACAGTCAGGAAAGGCAGGTGACCTTTCTTTGCAAATGGAGATAAACCAATGCGTCTGCTGAGGGCTGTGAATTGTGCTTGGTAAAGCAGTTAATGGTCACACTGAGTCAGACATTCACACTCTAGTACCTTCAGAAGAGATGGAATTCTGGACAGCAACAGACATAATTCAAATTGCAGCTCTGTGTCTTCCTAGGTGTTTAACAGTAGTCAAGCTACTTAATATCTATGAGCCTTAGTTTGATCATGAGAAAATGGAGATTAATGATGGTACTACCTTCTTGGATTGTAATGTGAACTAAATGAGACAACCCAAGTAATACATTACGGCCAGGGAAAAGCATACTTATTTGCTATCGGGGTTCATATTTGAAAGATAGGTACCTAGTTTGAGAAGTATAAACCATAAGGTGTCCTGCAAGGAAAGACAAACTAAGCCAGTTGGACAAATACCTCTTATGGGAATGATGCTCTCAACTCAACCACCTATTTTTGTACGACCAAAAGTCAACCACCTATTTATGTATGGCCTGTAAGCAACGAATGTGTTTTACACTTTTAAATAGTTGAAAAAAATCAAAAGATTTTGTGACATATGGAAATGCTAGAAAATTCAAATTTCAGTGTCCGTAAATAAAGTGTTATTGGAACATAGCTGTGCACATTTGTTTATGTAGTGTTTGTGGCTGCTTTCTCTCAAAAATGGTAGTGTTGAGTAGTTGCAAAAGAGATGATGCAGGCTGCAAAGGTGAAAATATTTATTGTCTGGCCACTTTCAGAAAAAGTTTGCTGACCTCTGCTCCAAGCAGCTGAGCTGGCTATACTGAAGCTAACTAAATTGCTCTTCTGTTCAGATTTCTGTCCATTTGTATTTAGGTTTCTTTTGACAAGACTGCTGGTCCCAAGGTGGTGGTTTATTACCCTCCTGGATATTTGGCTTGTAGTAAGTGCACTTAAACTAGTCGAACTGCAGTAAGTCAGGTATGACCTCATGGTCTTCCACCTGCCACTCAGGTGTATTGAACAAACAGAATATTGTGGACTTCCCTACTTGGTTAAGTTTTTAGTGGAAAATTTCTTACTGAAAAGGCTAAACAGAATCATCAATTAATATTATATTATTATATGTAAATAGTTGATATGAGGCATGATTTAAAGCAACACAACCATAAGTACTTACAGGTAACTTTTTTTTTTGAGATAGAGTCTTGCTCTTTCACCAGGAGCCAGGCTGGAGTACAGTGACACAATCTCGGTACACTGCAACCTCCGCCTCCTGGGTTCAAGCAGTTCTCCTGCCTTAGCCTCCCGAGTAGCTGGGACTACAGGCACGCCACCACATCCAGCTAATTTTTGTATTTTTAGTAGAGTCGGGGTTTCACCATGTTGGCCAGGATGATCTCAAACTCTTGACGTTGTGATCAGCCGCCTCGGCCTCCCAAAGTGCTGGGATTACAGGCGTGAGCCACTGCACCCAGCCTACAGGTAAATTTTTATTGGACATTAGATTTTTCTACTGGCAATTAACATAATCTCAATTGTATTTTCACTTTTGAGAAGAAAACTTCCATTTCAGATAGATGGAAGCCTTATACGTAGAGAAAAATAAAAATACTATAGAATCTCTGGACCACTATCTATCAAAAGCTTTAGCAGGCAGTTTCCTTTCAGCCTTTAATCTCCCTGTCAAGAGATGTCTGTCAGGGAGTAAATTGTCAGGCAAATGCCCTTCCAAGTTCCTTGCTGTTAATCTGTCTCTCCTCAGATAGCATCGACGTTGGTTTTAAAAAAAGAAAAGTTACATGAAAATATGCTGTTTGTGTACGTGAAACCTACTGAGCCTTTCTTTAATCAGAAAAAAAAAAAAGTCATTATCACTCTCTGCCTTACCTGTTCATAGTTTTCCTGTTAGTAAGTTCCCTTTTTTGCTGAACCATTTGCATGCAAAGAAGTAAGTTTCCTACTCTAGGCCACAAATAATACTACATACATCGTAAGTATCACCTCTTTTAATCCTTATTTAACCCTATGTCTGTGTGTTGTATTCCCATTTTATAAGTATGCAAACTAAGGCTTGGAGAAAATAAGTAATTTGCCTTGAACACGTAGCTTGTAAGAGACATACCTGAGATTTGAATCCAGAGCACCTAATTCCCCCCAACTGCTATTAATATTACAATTCAACACAGAGTTCTTTGCTTTAGTTTAACTTTGACTTATCATTTAAGAGCCACTGCCCCGAATTAACCAAAGATAAATAATTTAACTCATATGTATAATGAGGAGACTTGGTGTTCCCAATAAGAACAAAAATAATCTATTAGAAAACAAAATGTTCTTTCCAGAGGCTTGCTTTGGGCACTGTGTCACAAATTCTATGAACCAATAACATATGCTTCATCTAGGATAAGACTGATAGATTTGGGACACTTCTAGGGTGTCTCTTGACAACTAGCTACATCTGTGTTATCGGAACACAAGGCAGTGAAACATCATGGATTACCTTCCATATTTGCTCCTCAGAGATGATTTAAATGTATTGCTGGAATCTATGCTTTGTGGCCCTATCATTTATTCAACCTGTTCATCATCTTATAAGAAATGTATGAAAAGTAGTGTCACTATTATTCCAAAACTTATTCTACTATGCTTATGGTGTCTTTGACTTTTTTCCTTTATGAATCAATTTTATCGAGGTACGATTTGCAAACAAAATAGTGCACTCATTTCAAGTGTACATTTGGATGCATCCTGACATATGTATACAGCTTGGTAAACACCATCTCCATTGATATAAAGAATATTTCTATAATTCCACAAAGTTCCCTCACAGTTCTCTGCAGCCAGTGCTCCCCTGCATAAATGCCACAATGCCATAAATCCTACCTCATAGATTAGTTTTGACAGTTCTAGGATTTCATATCAGTGGAATCATATAGTATGTAATTTTTTATTTCAGATTTATTTCATTTAATGCCTTTGAGATTAATCTATGTTTTTGTGGATCAATAATTACTCCCTTTATTGCTAAGTAATACTCCATTTTATGGAATTTTGTTTATCCATTAATTTGTGATGAACACTTTGGTTGTTTCCAGTTTGGGGCTATTATGAATAAAGCTGTACATCAGTGTACAAGTTTGGGGTATGTATATATTTTTTATTTCTCTACCAAGGAGTAGAATGGCTGGATTATATGTGACTTAGTTTTATTTAAAACTGTCAAACAGTTCTCCAAAGTGGTTGTACCATTTTACACTCTCACCAGACTCATGTGAAGGTTCCAATGTCTTGGTTATCAGTAGTTAGTGGATTTCAGCTTCATGATAATCTAGATCTTTCTCAGTAAAACAATGACTCTTGAACCAGTAGAGAAATTGACTCCAGAGAACCAATTTCTGCAAAGTTGTAAGGAGAAACACCATTATTTTAACTGTTAAAAATCTGATTTTATTGGTTAGTTTTTGAGAAAGAATGCTCATAAATTTTAAAAGAACATGGCTTAAAATCTCGTCTGTGAAAGTGAAATTGATTTGGATAGTCCGTTGCTTAGAGACAGGAATTTAATGAGTAACTACTATTTGGCCATTGGTCATGGAACTATGCTGGGGATATCAGTGATTTTAAAATGTGACCTACTTCAGACCTTCATCTGATGGCTGCAGTGTCCCTCAGGTAGACACTTAAACTGGGTTTGAATGCTTCCAGGAGATTGTGAGTCAAGGAGAACTGCCACATGAGGGAAGGAGCAGAGTGGCAACTGAGGAAACCCAACCTCTGCCCCAAGATACCACTCCCATTCCACTCCCTGTTCTGTTCTCACCAAGGGAACAAGGGAGTGGGATGTGGCAGGGCCAAGTTGACTTCCATTGTCCCATTTAACTCAAAGAGAGGAGGTCAGGAGCCAAATAGAGACCAGAAGCTTTTCTCTCAACAGTGTGAAAGAGGAAGCACTTTGATTTTATAGCCTAGAGTCATTAATTAGCCAAATTGAATTAAACACCTGTAAATGCTGGCAGCTAAAGAACCACAAATTTGTGTCACCAGGGTTGAACCAAAATGGAGCATACCTAACTTCAAACAAAGCAAATTAAATAAGGAAAGTGCTAAAATTATATACATATTTTTAAATTTAAACAAGGTCTCGCTTTGTTGCTCAGGCTGAAGGACTTTGGTATGATCTTGGCTCACTGAGCCTCAACCTCCCAGACTAAAGCAATCCACCCACTTCAGCCTCCCAAGTAGCTGGGACTACAGGAGCATGCCATTATGGCTAGATAATTTTTGTATTTTTTGTGGAGAACAGAGTTTCACCATGTTGTCCAAGCTGGTCTCAAACTCCTGGGCTCAAGGGATCTGCCCATCTCAGCCTGCCAAAGCGCTGGGATTACAGGCATGAGCCACCATGCCTGGCCTTATTTGCATCAAATCTAAGAAATGAGAAGGCTGCCTAATTGTGCACACACTCCTGTCTTTGTCCCATTGCCTGCTAATGAATTGTGTTTTTTTCTCAAAATTTAACTTTAATTTTAGTGTAGTATTTGGCCTTTGATATAAAGCATATAGTTACCTGTTAAAAAGTGGAATTGTAGTTCCTGGTTTTGAAAGCCATATTTGGAGGGGAGATACACGGTTCTCTGAGATGACCATTTGCTGGTGGCCTTGCTCAAAATAGAGCTACAGATTCCCAAAGCTTCAAAAAATGGACAAGTAAACAGAATGTTGTAGAAACTCCTAGAATAGTACTGCAAGAAACAGATGGAAATACAGAGAGAACTTTAACAGAGATTGATATATAACACTTTTTAGTGTTTTCTGCCATTGTACTGAATACTTTAAGTATGTTATTTCATTCAACTTTTATTAATATAATAATTCCATGAAAGAAGTTGTTTTGGTTTGCTCCAGCCCACTTTACAGTTAAAGAAGACAAATCACAGAGAGGCTTATCCAAGTGCACAAACCTAAAAAAGAACAGAGCTTTCCAACCACAAAATTAACCAATTACACCGATCATGGAATCAAAATATGGTGTCTATGCTTGGCCCTGGCAAAGAGCTAGCCCATCTCAGGGCAAAGGAGGGCCACCTCCTGCCCTGAGGAAATAAATGCCACAATAGAGGAGCTCAGCTTATCAGAACCACCTGTAAAAAATGGAATGGTCAGCTTTTTATAAGAACACACACTTCCCATTTCTACATCACACTTCCCATTTACAGCAATATATGTGTGTGTGTGTGTGTGTGTGTGTGTGTGTATTTGCATTTAATCTTCACACCGTCTTTGGAGGAGAGGAGTACATTAATTATTATTGACATTTGACAGAAAAGACAATGAGTTTCCAAGTAGTTAAACAACTTGCCCTAATTCTCTCACCCAGATCAGGAAACTTGTACTGGAGTCCTCATCTTCCGGTTCTAGTTTTTGCTTTTCAGTTTTAACTCTTCCTTCTCCCTTTGATGGACCAACTTGGCAACAAAAATATAACTTTATGAGCCTTGACCAAGGTTTTCTGGAATAGACTATTTAAATTTAATAATTAAAAATAATAGTAACAGCACTAACTGCATCTTTCATGAATCCTCTTAACACAAACCTATGCATTAGGTGCTATTGTCAGCCCCATTTCACAGTGGAGGAAACTGAGTTAAAGGGGTGATGAGTGGACAGGAGCCCAGGCTTGACTCCCTATCACTGTAAATTCGATTTCTTCGATTGAGGTGAAACTCCTCCTATTCCATGAGTTTCAGAATCGTAACAAATAGGCTGGAACATGAGCCCTCATTGTGAATGTACAGATGAAATGTCTACATCACCCACTAATGAGAACCCATTGTCATAGCAACAGATGTATCAGATATTTCAGCTCAAGCATAGGGAAGCAACATTCTCAAACAATTCGCAAGAGATCTTAACTCCATTCAATGCCATCATTACAGATTTCACTTGAAATTTTTTTTTTAAATTCAGTTATTTCACCTTTTAATGTAAACAGAAACCCTGAGAAGGAAGGAGAAGATTAATGAGATAAGTAAAACACAAAATTATTTCATGCAAGAGACTCAGAATAAGAGGAAATTTCATAACATGTGGGACCATTTTCTTAATATGGAAACTTTTCACATTATATCTTTTTACTGTCTAATGCTAAATTCTACTTGGCTTCCAGTCCTATAGTGTTGAATGCCAGGTATCCTGTGAGAAACAAGGGTTCTGCTTTAATCAGATTTGAAACACGGTATTGCCCTGAGTGGCAGATGAGGGTAGTGTGATCACATGGGACATACTTGTAGTAAAATAGTCACTGTTCATCTGAAATTGATATTTAATTTGTGATCCTGTATTTTTATTTGCTAAATCTGGCAAGCTTATTTGGAGACAGATTGAACAGTGTTCAACTTCCAGCTCCACAATCTACTGGCTGTGTTATTAAGGTCAGTTATTTTGAACATGTAGCTGAACATGTCCAGTTATTTAACATGGCATTTCCTTATCTGTAAAATGAGGTTAATGCCTGCACCTATCTCATAAGGTTGTGTAGAGAATTAAATTTAAAAATACCTAGTATGTGCCTGGAACATTATAAGCGCTCTATAGATGTTTATCATTATTATTACTACTATCAGCCAACCTATCATCAGAACCACTAAATATAAATGATCAGTACCACATCTCCTAAATATAATAAAAAATCATCTTTTCAGAGGCCTAAATGATGTGATAAGTTAATGACACTTAACTAATAATAAATAGTAATTAACTAAATTTGCCGGTGGCCTTGCTCAAAATAGAGCTACAGATTCCCAAAGCTTCAAAAAATGGGCAAGTAAACAGAAAGTTGTAGAGACTCCTAGAATAGCACTGCAAGAAACAGAGGGAAATACAGAAAGAACTTTAACAGAGACTGATATATAACACTTTTTAGTGTTTTCTGTCATTGTACTAAATGACAGAAAAATATTTTTTTAATAATCAATAAATATTTTTTAATAATCAAACATTTATTAATTCTCGAATATATACAAGGCACAGAGCTAAGCACTAGAAGTGCAAATTTTATAAGCCATTAGAGTTTTTTTTAAGAAAAAGGCAAAAGATGATCTAATTCAATGCCCCTCACTTTACAGATAAGGAAACCAGTCAGTGTGGGAGTCAGTGGGTGCTTTACCCACCATCACAAGGCAAAATTGTGGCAGAACCAGGACTGGAAGCCAGTCCTCCTGACTCTGAATCTAGGATGCCTTGTACTAATCTTTCCTGTTTTCCTGTGCAAAGACAGACCCTTTACTCTCTAAGAGCTAACACTCTAGTAGAAAAATACCAAACAGATGTAATCGCTGGTTTTTACCATTTTGCTGTGAGTCAACTAAGTAGATTCTTACAATTTGATACTCACAAAAGTTTGATAAATTAACAGAAGAAAAAAAAGCAACAAATGTTATTGTCATTCATCTTAGGAAAATTGTTGTCCCAAGAAGTCAATTGACTGTCATAATGTTGTAAGGTGGCCATGAGACAGAGTTTAAAGTAGATGCCAGATTATCCATTGGAGCTGGCTGCCTCTGCCCATGAAAATGAATTGAAACACACTGTGAAGCAAAGCAAAGCCAAGCAGGTGTTTTTAATGAAGATATCTTCATGCAAAACTGCATAGAAATTGGAATGAGCTTGCAGACCAGGCACAGGGAAGTAATCAACAAGGTTAGCCAAAACTCAGAAAAACTCCTTCATAAAAGCCAATAAACGGCTTGCCCAGATCACCAGGAAGGAAACCCTGATTGAAACCAAAGACCGAGAGAAGAGACCAACCAGACATTTTAGAATCACAAATTTCAGACATATGGGCCAATGATGTGTCTAAGGATGCTGAGTAAACAGTGGTCCAGCTGGGCTTGAATCCAGGGCTTTTGAAACCTACTTTGCTTTCCACAGAACCGCATTTGTGGTTTTCTTTTTGTTTGTTTTGTTTTGTTTTGTTTTCATTTCTCTGTAAAATGAGAGAAGAGGGCAACTACTGAAACAACTTATCTCTGAGGTCCTTTCCGGCAATAGCATCCTATGATTTTACTCTCATCTGTTCTATTCTATTCTGACCTACTTTCTTCCCATATTCAATCTGATTAATCCCTGCCATTTTAAAGTTATCTTTACCTTTTAACTATTTTTAGGTATACAATCCAATGGCATTGAATACATCCACAATATTGTGGAACTATCACCAATATCACCTCAAACAATAACTTCACATCCATTAAACAATAACACTCTATTCTCCCTTTCTCCCAGAACCTTGTAACCATGATTACTTTTTCTACTTGTGAATTTTCTTTTTCTAGGTATTTCACATAAGTGGAACCATATATTCTTTGTTTCTTTTGTGCCTGGTTTATTTCACTTAGCATAGTGTTTTCAGGTATCATCCATGTTGTAGTATGTGTTAGAATTTCATTCCTTTCTAAGGAAACGATGTTTCGTTGTATGTGCACACTATCACATTTTGTTTATCCATCCATCAACTGATAGAAATCTGAGTTGTTTCCATTTTTCCCTATTGTGAATAATGCTCCTAGGAATATGATTGTGCATGTATCTGCTTTAGTGCCTGCTTTCAATTCTTTTGGATATACACCCAGAAGTGGAATTGCTGGACCATACAGTAATTTTTGGTTTAACTTTTTGAGAAACCGCTAGCTGCATATTTTTTAACCCAATTTCAGCAATGACATTTTACCTGTGGAAGCCCAAGATTCATGCTAATGTTAATTATTCATGGGTTTGTAAAATAATTGCTGAGTACAACTACATTCCCTGACTGTGTCAGGTACTGGGACTCCAGTGATGAGCAAACCCTGACACAATCTCTGATCACGTGGAGCTCTCAGTTTGATAAGAAACCAACCATTAAACAAACATGGGCACAATAAGTAATCAAAGTAGCATAAGGCCTCTAAAGATACAGTATGAGAGATCTTATCTAAGAAGTTAGGGAAAGTCTCCAAGAAAACGATGTTTAAGCTGAGATCTGAAAAATAACCAAAAGCAGTGGTCAGCAAACTATATCCAACAGGCAAATTCAGCCAATGGCTTGTTTTTATAAATAAAGTTTTATTGAAACACAACCATGCCCATTTGTTTATATATTATATATGGATACTTTCATGATATAACACTAGGGTTGGGTGGTTGTGACAGACACCATATAGCTCAAAATACCTAAAATATTTACCAAGTTCTTTGCAGGAAATTTGTCAAATGCTGACCAAAAATCAGTGAAGCGGGAATGAATAGGTAGATAGTATAACTGAAGAGGAGATGGTATGTGTGTGGGCCAGAGAAGGAAAAGCACACCATGATCAAAGAACTTGGAGTAGCTTTGTGCTTCACTTAGAAAGGAATGGAATTCTGACACATATTACAACATGGATGAAACTTGAAAACACTATGCTAAGTGAAATACACAAGGCACAAAAACACAAATATTGTAACAAGTTATCACTAAGTGGGTGATTTGAAACAACAGACATTTATCATTTCATAGTTCTAGGGGCCAGAAGTCTGCAATACAAATATACAAATGTGAGTGGGGTTGTTTCCTCTGGAGGCACTGAGGGAGAACCCATTCTGTCTCACTCCTAGCTTCTGGTCACTTATGGCAAGCCTTGACTGATTGATCTAGTGGCTGCCTCCACCTTCACATGGCCTTCTGCTCTGCGTGTCTCTGTATCTTCTACTTTTCTGTCTCCTATAAGGACACCTGTCACTGGATTTAGGGTCCCACTCTAATTCAGGATGATCTCATCTCATTGTGGGATCCTTACCCTAATTACAAAGACTCTTAGTCCAAAGAGGCTTATGTTCTGAGGATTCATGTAGACTTCTATTTCGTGGGTCCATGGCTCAGCTCACCACAGTAGTCAGAGAACTCATTAAGGACAATGCAATGGAGAAGATAATAAGAGATGGAGGTCAGGAGGTGAGCCTAGAGAGTTGAGAGAGGCCAACTTTTATGGACTTGCAAAGGACACACCACTGAGAAAGAAACTTCCTTGACACCTCCAGAAACCCAAGAATGTTGTCATGCAATCTAACATATATACTTTTTTAAAAAAAGTAGATGAGGGCAGGTGTGGTGGCTCTTGCCTGTAATCCAAGCACTTTGGGAGTCTGAGGTGGGCAGATCATGAGGTCAGGAGATCAAGACCATCCTAGCCAATATGGTGAAACCCCATCTCTACTAAAAATACAAAAATTAGCTTGGCATAGTGGCATGTGCCTGTAGTCCCAACTACTCAGGAGGCTGAGGCAGGAGAATCATGTGAACCCAGGAGGAGGAGATTGTAGTGAGCTGAGATTGGGACATTGCACTCCAGCCTGGCGACAGAGCAAGACTCCATCTCCAAAAAAACAAGTAGAGGAAAAAGATGGCTTTTTAATTGATAAGCCCAAAAAGACCCCAGAATTACTTTTCCAGTCATTATTTCTTCCAAATAGAGGCCCCCAAAAAGTGTCAGATTAATAAGCAGCAAAAATGCTTGACAGAAAAATTAATATTTGACCACAATACTTACATTAAAATCATCAAGATTTTTGAAATGTAATTTGAGTACTGTGGACACTACTTTTATCTAGTAATTCACAACGTCTGTTTTTAAAAGATTAATTTGTCAAAAACTAAATCATTTAGACAACTATTCTCAGGCTTATACTCCTTCTTCTCTGGGACTGAGGCCACGTATACTCTGCCCCTTTCATTTGTGATAGGCAAGGTTGACTTTTGAAGGAAGATCTTTAGGAAGTTCCCATCCAACGCTCAGAGTGTAACATCAGTTCTCAGCCATTGCTGATTCAGCCCAACCTTGTGCCCTATTTGGGGAATTAAACAACTCCATTCACTTCCCAGACCCTGTCTGTTCCTTGCAATACAGTGCTAATGGCAGGAATCCTGCTTTGCTCCCAGGGACTGAGGTTCTGAGTTGATAACTTCCATTATATGCCACTCCCTCAATACTGTAGTTATCTTTTGCTCTTATCAGTAACCCATTTAGGGATGCCCCTAACTTCAGACTTCTTGCTGGGATGCTGTTAGCATCTGATAAACTTCTGTAGTGAGTACACAAGATTAGGTATGCAAGAAATATAACTACATTTTTTCTTGAATTGAATTTCGATTCTGAGCTTTCTTTCTTTGTGATAGAAGCTGAACTCATTCAATTTAGAATCATCCCATCCCTCTTTTTGTCCAGGGTTACACGGGGCTGTGACATAAGTGAGGAGGAACTGGTAATAGACACTATCATCTGTCCACACTGGCATCTTCTGAGAGAACTTGATTCTAATCCAGTCTCAGTAACTGTTGTCTCCGCATTTCCCTAATCTCAGGGATGCCGAAGATCTGGCTCTGCTAACCGGTCACACCTTGGAGTGACAAGGCCACACCTCTGGCGCTCCGACAGCTGGGAAGGTTGGTGGTCTTACCCAGATGTGCCATACAGTCATTCTGCACCTTTATTCCTGCAGCATTCCAGGCACAAGGGAAGGCTGGGATCTGAACTACTATCTGTGGCTTATCCAGAGGTGGGGGAAGCACATTCTTATTCTCAGTTTCCTTAGGTCCCTCTAGGGTTGCTCTTTCTACCTCCAGCCCCAAACTCAGAAGAAGGGAAAAGAATGTAAGTCCCCTTCTCTGGAACCCGCTATGGACCAAGTCTCTTTTCCCCCACTCTGATTTTCCCTCCCTTCCTCGCTATAGTGTTTTATTTAGTCTCAGGGACAGAGAAACTGGATATGACTATCTGTATTTTTCCAGGTCTTTTAATTTTATACTTGAAGCTTGGCTTTTGAAACTCCAAAGCTAGAAATTGTATTCTTATATTTTGTGTTGCTGTTGCCCCACTCTCTTCCTTGAGGGTAGGAGTTATAGAATATATAACTAACTGCTCTGTAAATGGAAGAAAGGCAACAAGATAAAAGAAAGCAAAAGAGAGAAACAGATTAATATATCAAAGTAGTATCCCACTATGCTTTCCTTATGCCAACTGCCTGTGGGCTACATTTGAATTCATCATTTCTATATCCTGCTAGCCTGGTGGAGTCCAACATTAATTGATAGTAGTTCTTCTAGTACCTGGGCTTCCGGTGCTTGTGCTCTACAAAGAAACAGAATTCAGTCGCTGTAATGCACTGACTCCATCATCCATTCATGCATTCATTCACTCTCCGCTTTGATTTGTGTATGCTGAGCCTTACTAATATGTCAGACTCTATGCCTGGCATTAGGACCCAGAGATGATCCTGAACACAAGAATGCTTTTGTGAACAGGACTACTCTATTTTGAAACTATTGGCATTTTGGACTGGATAATTGTTGTGGTGCCTGTCCTATGTGTTACACCATGTTTAGCAGCATTCCTGGCTCTACCTACTAGATGCCAGTGACATCCCCCAGTGACAATCAAAAATGTCTGGAGACATTACCAAATGTCCCTTGGAGAGTAAACTTATCCCTAATTGAGAATCATTGCTCTAGCAGAAGATACAGGCACGTAAATAAACCATTATAACACACTGAGGTCAGGGCACAGGTAAAGATACACTGGTTAATCTGGAATGCTAATTAAGGCATTTAGCCCATTCTGGGTAGGATAGGCAGGGTGAGATAAGACAGCAATGCCTGAACAAACAATGGTTACACAACGTTCTGAACCACAACCCATATTGCTGTCCCACATTTCTGCTCTACTATTCGCCATTTGTTTATTCATTCAATAAATAGTTCTGAGAACTGACACTAGGAGCTAGACACTGAACATACAAAAAATAGTAAGACACAGCTCCTGCTTACACTGAAGCCATGTGTAATTATAGTTAAGACCATGGGCTCCAAAGGTAGACTGCCTGGTTTCCAATTCCAATCCAAACCTACTACTTGTAAGCTTTGTGATATGCAACTTACTTAACCTCTCTGATCTAAAATTTCTAATTCTGTAAAATAGCAATAATAATAGCAACTTCCTCTTGGAGTTAATCAGATTAAAAGAGATAGTTTTTATAAATCTCTTTTAGTATCTGGCCTGGTGAATGGAGAGCATAGAATAAATGGTAGTTTTTATCAGTGATTATCCAAGTTCTATATTATAAGGAGAAGGTCTTGTTCTAAGCCAGGGCTTCTCATCAGTGCCAATGCCGTTAATTGGATTATATCTAGTCATGTCCTGAGATGAGACAAGCAGAGACTCTCTTGTCATCATTGGATTTCCATTAAAATACCATTAAGATGTACCATAAAATCTTAATTAGGGCATTAATTTTCACAGTAATAAATTAACATTTTCAGGTCAGCTATAATCACCATACTAAACCCAAAAAAGAGAGAAAGAAAGAAAAATTGTGAAAACTAAACTGCACAGTCTCAAATTTTAGCCTCATTTCTCAGTTGATATTTTCAGTCAAAAATTGTTTTTCTTCAATTTTAATACACAAACATTAGTTTGAAGACTATTTTTTCCCAGATTTTGTGCAATTTCTGATGCATATTTGATCATAACAATTACCCAGCAAAGAGAAGCTTGGGGATGGTTTAATAACAGTCTTCAAATATATGAAAAGTTATTACACGGAACATGATGACCAGCTGTTCCCTACTTCCACAGAGGGCCGAGAAAAATGAATAGGCTGAAAATTACAGGGGCTGACAATTTGAGATAGACTCACTGAAGAACTTTGCAGAGCATATAGTCACTGTAGAAAACCTTTTTTAAAAAAACAGAGAGTTTGGAAAATATAGTACGGCAAAAATAATACTGAGATTCCAGGGATGTAAGTTATTGTGCCAACTCAAAACCCAAGACTTTCTGCAAGCCACTGAGCCTCTGAAGCTGTTTTCTAATCTGCAAAATCTTCTACAAGTTCCTCATTACAAAATGCAGTCATAGTTTAGCCAGAATCTCCCTAAGACTGAATAGTCTGTGGATACAGATGAGGTCACTTTAAAGTAGTGGTTCTCAACTGGAGGTGATTTTGCCTTCCAGGAGATATTTGGCAAAAGACTGGAAACATTTTTGATTGTCACAACTGAGGAAGGAAAGGTGCTACTGACATTTAATGAACAAGGTCAAGGATGTTGCTAAATAGCCTACCATGCAGAAAACAGCACCCCACAAGAAATAATTATCTGGTTCAGTGTGTGAAGAGTGCCAAGACTGAGAAACTCTTCTTTAGAGTAAGAACTTAACTTCTTGTACTTTGTACACCTGCCCATACAGCATTGTAGTGCGTAGGATTTGCCCACTAATATTTGAGCGTCCTTGGGTATGGTAGATATTGATATTCATGGAGTATTTCTAGCTCTCTGCCTCTTGAGTCATGTTAAGGCTCCACTTTCCTACTCCCTTTGAAGTTAGGCCATGTGACTTGTTTTAGCCAATGATATTCGAATGGAAGTGATGTACTTATTTTGAAGGGCTAATGGATGATTCACTGTGGTTTCATCTCACTACTGTAAAAGTCTTGAAAACACAGTTCAGGGTCATGATGAAGCCCCTGTCCACCTAGCTGGCTCAGTTACCAACTGTGTCGGATGTGTAATATTAGCAGTACATGTTTTTCCCAAACTGGGCAGATCTAAGAATATGAACATTATGTAGATAACAAAATATTTTAGAAGAGCATGATGTTAAGAGTGTAGGTTGTCAAGTTAAACCTCCTTGATCCAGTGCTTACTCTATTTCTTATTAGCTATGTGACCTTGAGTGAGTTAACACCTCTGCATTCTACTTTCCTCATGTGTAAAATGGGGTGATTAATAGTTTGTCTTCCATTGAGGTCAGATGGGACTATACACATTAAGCAATTAGTAAGGTGCCTTTATTATTAAGCACTTTGTCAATTAATTATTACTAAGCACTCAATTAATTATTACTAAGCACTTTGTAAATAGCGATTCAATTAATCCTCATAACAGCTTTGTGTGGTAATCACTATTATTATTCCCATTGCATGGATGATGAAACTGAGGCACTAAGAGAGTAAATAACTTACCCAAGCCCATAGAACCACCAAACGTCAGAGGCATTATTCAAACTCAGGCTGTCTGGCCACAGTCCATGCTATTAGCCATAACACAATGACAATGATGATGATAATATTGAAGATTTTATCGTTGTCTTAAAAAATGAGATTTGTTGAATTATAGACAAATATATAGCCAGACTCTACCCTCAGAAAGTTCACAGTCTATTAAGAAAGATGAGACATAAACTTTGCAAGTGCCCAGGCAAGGTAGAATGTGATCAGTGCCGTAAAATAGAGAAAGATAAGTGCTTTGGCAATTTTATTAAATCTCTCATTTAACCCTCAGTTAACTTGAAAATTCAATTAACCAGAAGCATTACTCATATGTTCCCATTAATCAAGGTTTTATAATATCAGTTGAACTCATTTAACCTTAATAAACAGATGCATATGAATTGCTGGAGGACTTAGGAGCACAATAACTCAGAAATCAGCTCCACCAATAAGTGCTTTCCTAAAAGCAGAGGAAACACTGCAGGACGGAAAGAGAGAAGAGAGAAAACGAAGAGTGCTTATCATAACACAGTAAGGAAGGGAGGAAATCATGGTTTGTGGAAGACTAAGTAGGTCAAAGGAGAAAGAAAAAGCCTTTGGCATCATTGACGTTATGTGAGTAATGTCTGTCAGAGCAGATGGCCCAGCTCTTCTAGCAGACAGTCCAAGGGACAGTAACTGATGAGGCAAGGTGTGCCCATCTATGTAAAACCAATTGTGAGCATGGACAATTATTTATTAAGCCCCCAAGCACGATCATAAGGAATGGTAAAGAACTCAAAAGGTCATGAGATTTAGGACATAACGCAGAGCAACCATGGAGATTATACTCATTGCTTCCCCTGTATAAGGTAACCTTTTTCCTTCCACCCTGGGAAAATCCAATACATCCTTCAAGGCCCAAGTGCCCTAAGAACTGTTTTTTTTTTTTTTTTTTTTTTTTTTTTTTTTTTTTTTTTTTTTTTTTTTTTTTTTTTTTTTTTTAGATCTGGGGGTATGTATGAAGGTCTGTTA
>NW_016107441.1:4764878-4874565 GCF_001604975.1 Cebus imitator | reverse complement strand
CACGGCGTCCACTCACCCTCTGCGCTTTCACTGGGAGCTGCAATCCTGAGCTGTTCCTAAACGGCCATCTTGGATCCAGAACTGTTTTATAAATGCCCCAGAAAGAATTAAGTTGTTTCTTTTTCTGTGTTTACATGGCTCTTCATTTATGTGTTCCCTATACTAGTTTTCACATTCCAATTTATACAATAGGCTTTTCTAGAAAGGAGAGAACAATGTGGTCTTGAATAGTTATAGAAAGTTTTGTAAATATTAATGTATACCACCGAATACAAAGATCTGGACCACATCTCTCTACAGACAACTATGCCCCCTTTCTAGTTTTACGAGCTATGCATCAATGCTTGTGACTCGGTGATAATGAGTATGTATCTCATGGTGAAAATTAATTTTATGATGTTTCTTCCTCATTCTTCTTAAATAATGAAATAAGAAGATTGTGTTCCAAGAAAGTGTGTCCAACACTCAAGCAGAGACACGAAGCTTTGGTTAGGTATAAAGAGAGAGGGAGTGAGGCGTAAGAATTCAGATTTTTTTTTAGGAGTAAGAATAATCCTATTGACATATGGCAACAATGAACCAAAAGCATATGAAATTGAATCAAGTTCTCCCATTTTAAAAGCATACTAAGTCATACTAACAAGGAAGTGAGAACACACATCTTGAAGATATTTTTCTTAATCCCACCTAGCTGGAGTTCATCTTCCCTGTCCCCTTTTGTTCATGCCATTTTATACCCGAATTTTAGCACTTTTAGTTGCTATAGCCGTGTCTGACTCCCCAACAAGATTGTGAACCAAGAGTGAGAATTAAACTTTGCTTATGTCTCTTAAACTGAATTGAAAAGACAACCTCACCGATCAGTTTTTAAAATAATAACCCTAAAAGCTGAGTCAGAACCTTCCCTTGTGGAGCAATGAAGGATTTCATCTTACACAAGGGAGCAGATGTGAGCCTGTCCCTTCATTAGAAAGAAAAGTGATTGTCTACTGTGGTCACTTCGTTGAGCTCCACAGCGTCTCAAATCACTGTAGCCAGAAATAGCCAGAGGAGTGAAAGTCTCAAAATTAATATTAGCAAATTTGAAGCCAAGCCTTCACTTGTAGATTGGAATCATTTTCATTTTCCAGCCACCCTCTTAAACCAATTTCAGCCAAATAATGTTGTGGATATGTGGTCTTAGAGGACTCATGGACAAATGAATTCCTAGATTGGCATTTGCCTCCTGGGATTTGCTACAAGCTTATACCAAATGTTGCAGATGAGACCTGAAGCCAAAAAATGATTTCTTTTGTGGAGTGTATCTGTGTGAGCATATGTATGTGTGACTTGGTTCACTCTAATTAGAGTTTTTTCTGCTTCCTACAATACTATCTTCACCTTCTCATTAAAGGCTTTTTATTACCAACTGTCCATTTCAGTCTATTAAGCACTTTAAGCACTTAGTAATATAAGTAATGTAAGTTTAGACACAATGAATCTCACATCATATTTCCAGTTAGCGCAAACAAAATTGGACTGCAAAAACACTAGTATGCAATAGGACCTTACATTCTAAAAAATGATAAGAAATTCCTGTTTTATTGTCCCCTTGCAATACATGCCTTTACTTATTACAATTCCCATTGTTATTATGGAGAACAATTGTAAACAATTCTGTTAATAATCTCATGTAGGTGGCCCAGGAGTTATGGCCTGCCAGTTCTCAAAGAGAATAATAAACCAGAAAAAAAATTCACTTAGATAGTATGACATTCATTCCTTACTCAACAAATACTTATTAGGGCATCACCATGTACAGAGAATTGCACAAGGTCCTCTAGGAGGCTTCTGCTCTTATGCTGTGGTGCTTACAATTTAGAGCCAGATGTTACCAAATTAATCTTTTTCCCTCCAGTATTTTACAGAAGTGAAATCTGAGGTTTAATTTGTGTGACTTGCTCAAGAACCATGTCTAATGAATGTTGTAAACAAAGCATTGTATACAAAGGCAGAAGTAATCGTTTGAAAAATGTATTTGGTTACCATATTACTAGCACTAACATTGGCCAAAACTCTGAATAGTTAGTCTTCACCACCTTTGTTACTTCCCTTCTATATTCTGCCCACTGAGATCTTCTAACCCGTGTTTTAAATTAAAAAGATGAAAAACGGTCTAGCCACTATGATTGGTGTGGGGAGTTAAACAGTATCCAAGAAAGAAAGAAATACTAGGTTATAGAGAAAATGTAGGAGAGTTTGGTTCCCACTTATTGCAAGGAGAGTCATCCTAGTATTAGCAGCAAAATAATTCAAACAAAGCCTCCTGCTGAGGACAGTCAGAAAATCTGGATGAGATGTAAAAATGTCTGTTTAAAGGCACCAGAGATAGTAAAGCCATGAGAAATCACTGGAAGAATATACTGGAAAAGGAAATCCAAAGATGTGAGTCAGACATTTGGAGTAGCCTTTGACTTCAGGGAATTTGCAAAACTGGAATAGACAGTGATGGCAAGAGACACTTTTGACAGCCTCCTGGCAATTGGAGCAATAGTTGGGGTATATACCTGCCAGGTGTAAGCGCTCTGGTCAATCCCCCAACTTCATTTTTGACCGAGATTCCAAAACAAATTGTATGCATAAAAGTAGAGAGAAACTGAGCCTTCTAGTGGCTTCAGGTTAACTTTGAATAATCTGGGTGGACCAGAAAATGGCAAGTTCTACAACTGAATTAAGGTTACCCCAGATAACTAGTACATCTAGGTAAATTAAATTTCTTTCTAATAGAGCATAACATCATGCTAGGCTTCAAAATAATATAATATTCAGTATTAGTCATACAATAAAGACAATAAGAGCAACAGGACAACATGAACAAGAGCCAGCAGAAACAACAAGTAATAGAAGCATGTCTCCAGGAGTCTCCAGATATTAGAGCTACCTCATACATGTTTTAAGAAACAATGCTTAATATGTAGAAGGGAGGGGAAAGAGGATTGAAAATTTCTACTGAGAACTGTAAGAACTGACTAGCATCTTTGAGAAACAGTCAAATAGAAATTCTAGAACCAAAACAAAAGATAACTATAACTCAGTGGAGGAGTTAGTATCACATTAGAGATAATTAAAGAGAAAAACAGTAAATTGGAAGGCATATCTACAATTCTCCAGAAGCAGCATGAAAAACAACAGGTGAAAAACATGACAGAGGGAAAGTCCTACGTTGAAGTAGACTTTCAGGAAGGCAGGAGAAGACTCAGGTCAGAAGAAATATTTGAAGAGGAAGGTACTAAGAATTTCCCAAGACCGATAAAGCATGTCAAACCACAGAGTTAAGAATTCCAAAGAATCACAATCAGAATAAGGGAATAGAAACCCCCATGTAGGAAAATCCAAACATGAAGAGAAAACTCTTACCATTAGACGAAAAAACCCACAAGATACCTTCCAAAACCAAGAATAACACTTTGGGAGGCTGAAGCAGGCAGATCATTTAAGGTCAGGCGTTCAAGACCATTATGACCAACATGGTGAAACCCTGTCTCTACTACAAATAAAAAATAAATAAATAAAATTTAAAAAATTTAAAAAGCAGGTATAATCCCAGCTACTTAGCCAAGAGACTGAGGCAGGAGAAAATCACTTGAATCCAGGAGACAGAGGTTGCAATGAGCCAAGATTGCACCACTGTACTCCATCCTGGACAGTAGAGACCCTGTCTCCAAAAAAAAGAAAAAAGAAAAAAAAAGCAAAAATAAGAAAGACAAGTGATTTTCACCAAGAATACAGGAACATAAGAATCCATAATGCAACGAAATATTGTCCTCAATGTGTTAAAAATGAAAACAAATCAAAACAAGTAATCTATACCCTGCTAATATGTCTTTTAAAATGAAAGCAAAACAGTTTTAGAAGACAACAACAAAAACCTGAAGGAATTTGTCATCAGCAGACACCCACTGAAGCTATTAAAGGGCATTCTTTAGGAAAAAGAAAAAGAAGATCGAAGATTCAAGGGAAAATATGAAGTGATGAAAATGGTAAACATGTTTAACTCCACGTCAACACCGACTGAATTAAATAGAGAATAAAAATAAACATCAATAATAGTGTATAATTTAAGTGAGATTTAAATGTTGATAAAAAGTTCCAAGATGCATGCTTGCTTTGTCTAAGTACCAATTAACATTAGAGTTAGCAAGTAAAGAATACATGTTGTAATCTTGTAGCAATCATCTATCACCACAAAAGTGCTGCATAAAAATAAACATAAAATCTCTGTGGCTTAAAATACTCATCATTGATTGTTACCAATCTGGGTCAACATAAGGAGCACCGCTTCAGTTGCAGCTCTGTGGGTCTAGGTCTGCTCCAGGTGTCTCTCATTTTCCCTGGGTCAGCAGATTAGCTGGGCATGTTCTTCTCATGGCCATGGCAGTAGAGAAAGCATATTCCAAGACCCTGCTTGTGTCATGTTTTCTTTTTATTTTTTTAATTGTAATTTAGGTTCTGGGGTACATGTGCAGATCATGCAGGATTGTTGCATAGGTACATACATGGCAAGGTAGTTTGCTGACTTCATCCCCCCATCACCTATATCTGGTATTTCTCCCCTCAACATCCCTCCACACCCTCCCCACCCCCACTGTCCCTCCCCTAGTCCTCCACTACTGACCGCAGTGTGTGATGCTCCCCTCCCTGTGTCCACACATTCTAATTGTTCAACACCCGCCTATGAGTGATAACATATGGTGTTTGGTTTTCTGTTCTTATGTCAGTTTGCTGAGAATGATGATTTCCAGATTCATCCATGTCCCTATGAAGGACATGAACTTATCATTTTTTATGGCTGTGTAGTATTCCATGGTGTATATGTGCCACTTTCTTTATCCAGTCTATCGATGATGGACATTTTGGTTGGTTCCAGGTCTTTGCTATTGTAAACAGTGCCACAATGAACACACATGTGCATGTGTCTTTACAATATAACAATTTATAATTCTTTGGGTATATACCCAGTAATGCAATTGCTGGGGTCAAATGGTACTTCATTTCTAGGTCCTTGAGGAATTGCCACACTGTCTTCCACAATGGTTGAACTAATTTACACTCCCACAAACCATGTAAAAATGTTCCTATTTCTCCACATCCTCGCCAGCATCTGTTGTCTCCAGATTTTTTAATGATCGCCATTCTAACTGGTGTGAGATGGTCTCTCAGTGTGAGTTTGAGTTGCATTTCTCCAATGACCACTGATTATGAGCATTTTTTCATATGTTTGTTGGCCTCATATATGTCTTCTTTTGTAAAGTATTTGTTCATATCTTTCACCCACTTTTGAATGGGTTTGTTTGTTTGTTTTTTTCTTGTAAATCTGTTTTAGTTCTTTGCAGATTCTGGATATTAGCCCTTTGTCAGATGGGTAAACTGCAAAATTTTTTTCCCATTCTGTTGGTTGCCGGTTCACTATAATGATTGTTTCCCTTGCTGTACAGAAGCTCTGGAGTTTAATTAGATCCCATTTGTCTATTTTGGCTTTTGTTGCCAATGCTTTTGACATTTTAGCCATGAAGTCCTTGCCTATGCCTATTTCCTGAATGGTTTTGCCTAGGTTTTCTTCTAGGGTTTTTATGGTGTTAGGTATTATGTTTAGATCTTTAATCTATCTGGAGTTAATTTTAGTGTAAGGTGTCAGGAAGGGGTCTAGCTTCTGCTTTCTGCACATGGCTAGCCTGTTTTCCCAGCACCATTTATTAAACAGGGAATCCTTTTCCCACTGCTTGTTTTTCTCAGGTTGTCAAAGATCAGATGGTTATAGATGTGTGGTGTTGCTTCTGAGGCCTCTATTCTGTTCCATTGGTCTATATCTCTGTTTTGATACCAGTACCATGCTGTTTTGATTACTGTGGCCTTGTAGTATAGTTTTAAGTCAGGCAGCATGATACTTCCGGCTTTGTTATTTTAGCTTAGGATTGTTTTGGCTATGCAGGCTCTCTTTTGGTTCCATATGAAGTTTGAAGTGTTTTTTTCCAGTTTTGGTTTTTTGAAAAGATCAACAAAATAGATAGAACACTAGCCAGACTAATAAAAAAGAAAAGAGAGAAGAATCAAATAGATGCAATAAAAAATGATAAAGGGGACATCACCACCAATTCCACAGAAATACAAACTACCATCAGACATTAATACAAACAACTCTATGCACACAAACCAATAAATCTGGAAGAAATGGATAAATTCCTGGACACTTGCACTCTCTCAAGACTAAACCAGTAAGAAGTTGAATCCCTGAATAGATCAATAACAAGGGCTGAAGTTGAGGCAGCAATTAATAGTCTACCAACTAAAAAACGCCCAGGTCCAGACAGGTTTACAGCCAAATTCTACCAGACTGAAACCATTCCAAACAATACAAAAAGAGGAACTACTCCCCAACTCATTTTATGAGATCAACATCATCCTAATACCAAAACAGGGCAGAGACACAACTAAAAAAGAAAACTTCAGGACAATATCCATGATGAACATTGACGCAAAAATCTTCAATTAAATACTGGCAAACAGAATGCAACAGCAAATCAAAAAGCTTATTCATCATGATCAAGTAGGCCTCATCCCAGGGATACAAGTCTGGTTCAACATACACAAGTCTATAAATGTAATCCATCACATAAACAGAACCAAAGACAAAAACTACATGATTATCTCAATAGATGCAGAAAAGGCCTTCGACAAAATTCAACAGCCCTTTATGTTAAAAGCCCTCAATAAACTGGGAATCGATGGTATGTATCACAAAATAAAAAAGCTATTTTTGAAAAACCCACAGCCAATATCATACTGAATGGGAAAAAGCTGGAAGCATTCCCTTTGAAATCTGGCACTAGAAAAGGATGCCCTCTCTCACCACTCCTATTCAATATAGCATTGGAAGCTCTAGCCAGAGCAATCAGGCAAGAGAAAGAAATAAAGGATATTCAAATAGAAAGAGAGGAAGTCAAATTGTCTCTATTCGCAGATGACATGATTGTATATTTAGTGTCATGTTTTCTAACATTCTATTTTTCAAAGGAAATCATATTGCCAAACTGAAAGGCAAGTGGTAATGCAAAAGGTAGCTGGATATAAAAATCTAAGTTTCAGGAATAAGGTGTGACTTAGAAACATAGCTTTATCAGAAACAACCTCATTAAAAGTGGCAAAAGACATGAATAGACATTTCCCAAAAGATGACATACACTCGGCCAGCAAATATGGAAAAATGTTCAACATCCTAATCATTAGAGAAATGCAAATCAAAACCACAATCAAATATTACATCATCAGAACATCTACTATTAAAGAATAACATTAAAAAAAATCAGATGCTGGCAAGACTGCAGAGAAAAGGGAACACTTACATACTATTAGTGGAAATGTAAATTAGCTCAGCCATTGTGGAAAGCAATTTTGAGACCTCTCAAAGGACTTAAAACAGAACTACAATTCAACCCACCAATCCCATTACTGGGTATATTTCTAACATTGTTTGGATCTGTGTCCCCAACAAAATCTCATGTTAAATTGTAATCTCCAATGCTGGAGGTGGGGCCTGGTGGGAGGTGACTGGATCATGGAGACAGATTTCTCATGGATTGTTCAGTACCATCCCCTTGGTGCAGTCTTCAGGATAGTGAGTGAGTTCCCATGAGATCTGGTCGTTTAAAAGTGTGTGGCATCTTGCCCAACTCCTTGCCCTGGTTCTGACCATGTGACATGCCTGCTCCTCCTTCACCTTCTGCCATGATTATAAGCTCCCTGAGGACTCAGCAGAAACTGAGCAGATGCCAGCATCATGCTTCCTGTGTGGCCTGTGGAACTGTGGGCCAATTAAACTGCTTTTCTTTATAAATTACCCAGTCTCCAGTATTTCTTTATAGCAGTACAAGAATAGACTAATACAATCTCCAAAAGAAAATGAGTTGTTCTTCCAAAAATCCATATGCATTCATATGTTAATCACAGCATTATTCACAATAGCAAAGACACGGAATTAATCTATGTCCTTACCAGTGGTGAATTGGATAAAGAAAACGTGGTACATATATACCATGGAAAACTATGCAGCCACAAAAAAGAACAAAATCAAGTCTTTTGCAGCAACATGGATGGAGCTGGAGGCCATTATCCTAAGTGAATTAACACAAAAACAGAAAACCAAATACTGCCTATTTTCACTTGTAAGTGGGAACTAAACGTTGGGTTTTCATGGACACAAAGATGACAAGAATAGACACAGGAGACTGTTAGAGGGGAGAGGGAGGGAGAGGGCAAATGTTGAAAAACTGTTGGCCACTATGCTCATTACCTGGATGATGGAATCAATTTTACCAAAATCTCAGCATCATGCAATATACCCGTGTAATAAACCTACACACATACCCCATGAATCGAAAATAGAAGTTGAAATTATACATACATGTATTCATACATATATACATGAGAGACAGCTTTAGACCTCATGAACATGTAAGTGGTAGACAAAACTCTGATTGGGTAAGATTTTCCTGTCTTTCACCATCCTCTTAAGTGTAGATTTTCATCTTTTTTAAAAATTTTATTTTCTAGATCTGTATTACATATATTACAGCCTTTGAAATAAGCAAAAGAGAAAAAGATCCTGAGTAACCTAGCCCTTATCTTTTAATCTGGCTAATTCTTGGATAAGCCACTTTTCTTTTTGAATCTCAACATACTTGTCTATAAAACAAAGCTAATTATCAAGAACTCTCTCACAAGGTGCTGGGAGAACTGGCTTGACAAGTATTCAAAGTTATGAGTAGTAATATGTTTTTCACTCATATAGCAAGACAGACTAAAGCACAAGGCCCCCAAAATACGTCTTGTCACATAGATAGGAATGGAATTTAGGAATCAATTTTTTAATTCCTATGCTCCTTTCCTGGATGAAATATTTTCTGTCCTCTTCTCCTCTACTCCAAGCAAAAACATAATCAGGAAATGTGTCTCTGAAGAATACATCAGGATGGTCATTGTTACTGTTCACACTCATTGCTTGTGCACTATTTTCTATGTGCCTTTGTGAATTAACTTATTTGAAACTTATTAACAACCCTATGAGGTGGGTACTAGTGCAAGTTTCATTTTTTTATATATTTATTTTTCTTTTAATTTTTATTTTAGCTTCAGGGGTGCGTCAGGATTGTTACACAGATGAACTATATGTCATGGGAATATGGTGTACAGACTATTTCATAACCCAGGTAATAAGCATAATATCAATAGATATTTTTTCTCCTTCTCACCCTCCTGCCAACTTTCACCCTCCAGTAGGCTGAAGTTTCTGTTTTTTCCCCTAGTGTTCACAAGTTTTTGTTGATTAGCTCCCGCTTATAAATGAGAACATGTGATATTTGGTTTTCCATTTCTGTGTTAGTTTGCTTAGGATAATGGCCTCCAGCTCCATCCACGTTGCTGCAACAGACATGATTTTGCTCTCTTACGGCTGCATAGTATTCCATGATGTATATGTACCACATTTTCTTTACCCAGTCTGCCATTGATGGGCGTTTCAGTTGATTCCATGTCTTTGCTGTTGTGAATAGTGTTGTGAGGAACATGTGTCCATGTGTCTTTATTCCTTTGTGTATATACCAAATCATAGGGTAGCTGAATGGTAATTCTAAGTTCTTTGAGGAATTGCCACACTGCTTACCACAATGGCTGAACTAATTTATGCTCTCATCAGGAGTGCACAAATGTTCCCTTTTCTCTGCAATTTTGCCAACATCTGTTAGTTTTTTGACTTTTTGTTAATAGCCATACTGACTGGTATGAGATGGTGTCTCATTGTGGTTTCCATTTGCATTTCTCTAATGTTTAGTGGTGATGAAATTTTTTTCATATGCTTGTTGGCTGCATGTATGTCTTCTTTTGAAAAGTGTCTGTTCAGACCAGTCACAGTGGCTCACACCTATAATCCCAGCACGTTAGAAAGCCGAGGTGGGTGGATCACTTGAGCTCAGGAGTTTGAGACTAGCGTGGCAACATGGCAAAACCTCATCTCTACAAAAAGTACAAAAACTTAGCCAGGCATGATGGCACATCCCTGTAGCCCCAGCTACTTGGAAGGCTGAAGTGGAAGGATTACTTGAGCCAGGGAGGTCAATATACTTCAGCCTGGGCAACATAGTGAGACCCTGTCTCAAAAAAAGAAAAATGTGTCTGTCATGTTCTTTGCCCATTTATTTATTTATTTATTTATTACACTCTAAGTTCTGGGGTATATGTGCAGATCATGCAGGTTTGTTACATAGGTATATACATGCCATGGTAGTGGTTTGCTGCATCCATCGCCCTGTCATCTACATTAGGTATTTATCCTAATGCTATCCCTCTCCAATTCCACCATCCCCTGCTATTCCTCCCCTAGCCCTCAACCCCCAAGGCCCCAGTGTATGATGTTCTCCTCCCTGAGTTTCTTACAGATGTTGGATATTAGACTTTTGTCGGATGCACAGTTTGCAAATATTTTCACCCATTCTGTAGTTTGTCCGCTTACTATGTTGATAGTTTCTTTTGCTGTGCAGAGGCTCTTTAGTTTAATTAGGTCCCACTTGTCAATTTTGTTTTTGTTGCTATTGTTTTTGGCATCTTTGTCATGAAATCTCTGCGTGGTCCTATGTCTAGGATGGTATTTCCTAGGTTACCTTCCAGGGTTTTTATAATTTTAGGCTTTACATTTAAATCTTTAATCCATCTTGAGTTGATTTTGTATGTGGTGTAAGGTGGTTCAATCTTCTGCATATGGCCATCTACTTATCCCAACACCATTTATTAAATAGGGAGTCTTTTCCCCATTGCTTGTTTTTGTCAGTTTTGTCAAAGATCAGATGGTTGTAGATGTTCAGCCTGATTTCTAAACGCTCTATTCTGTTTCGTTGGTTTATGTTTCTGTTTTTGTACCAATACTATGCTGTTTTGGTAGCCTTGTAGCATAGTTTGAAGTTGGGTAACACGATGCCTCTGGCCCTGTTTTGTTGTTGTTATTTAGGATTGCTTTGGATATTTGGGCTTTTATTTTGGTTTCATATGAATTTTAAAATAGATTTTTCTAATTCCGTGAAAAATGTCATTTGTACTTTGATAGGTATAACATTGAACCTGTAAATTGCTTTGGGCAATATGGCGATTTTTATGATATTGATTCTTCCTATCCATGAGCATGAAATGTTTCTCCATTTTTTTTGTGTCATCACTGATTTTATTTGAGTATTGTTTTGTAATTCTTACTGTGGAAACTTTCAACCTCTCTGGTTAGTTGTGTTTCTAGGTATTTTATTATTTTTGTGGCTATTGTAAATAGGATTGTGTTCCCGATTTGGCTCTTGGCTTGACTGTTGTTGGTGTACAGCATGGCTACTGATTTGTATGCTGATTTTGTAACCTGAAGCTTTGCTGAAATTGTTATCAGATCAGGGAGCATTTGTGCTGAGACTATGGGTAGGTATAGATTCATGCCATCTGCAAATAGGGATAGTTTGACTTCCTTTCTTCGTATTTGGATGCCTTTTATTTCTTCCTTCTGCATGATTGCTCTGGCCAGGACTTCAAGTACTCTGTTGAATAGAAGTGGTGAGAGAGGGCATTCTTATCTTGTGCTAGCTTTCAAAGAAAATGCTTCCAGCTTTTGCCTATTCAGTATGATTGTTGGCTGTGGATTTGTCATAGATGGCTTTCATTATTTTGAGGTATGTTCCTTTGATGCCTAGTTTATTGAGGGCAAGCTCCATTTTAAAGAGAAGTAAACTGAGGCACTTACATATTAACTTTCTCAGAGTTACACAGCTGATCATTAGCAAAGCCATGACTCAAACTCAGAGAGTCTAACTTCAGAGCCCAGTGCTGTTAACCGCATCTCAAATGGTGGAGATGACAAGCATAGGGAAGGATTTGTCACGGAGGACCTTGCACACCTCTCAAATGACTTCAAAAAGACAACTGCGTTCACATGTTCTCTGCAGCTACGGAGGTATTGATGCCCTTGTGTTCCTTGAGGCATGAGGTTTGCCCAATTTTGTTTCAGTCTAGAAATCATCAAGAAGAAAAATACATGACTCAGAGGAAAACAGAGACTATCTCAGAGGGCTTACACTGAATACAGGGAACACCCTTACTTATGGCACAGAATTAAAGAAACAGAGCTGGGGAAAGAAAAAGAGGCCTCCAGAACTCCAAAAAGGAAAGGTTATTGGCTCCTGGAGGGAGAAGCACATCTGAGATAGATAAGAAAGAAGACTTTATTTCTTTAGTCAGCTTAGAGGAAATGGAGTAATAGATGTACACAGGATCCATATTTTCCAGAGCATGTGACACACATCTCTGGCTGCCTACAGGATGAGATGGGGTGGTAGGTGGGATTGCACCAGGTAGCACAGGTGATAGGAGTGAGTGTTACTAGTTAAGGGTAGTTGTCCAGGTTCTTGGTGTTTTGAACAAAGAAATGGACAAAGCACATAAGCAAAGCAGCCAAAGCAGGGATTTATTTGAAATGAGAGTACACTCCACAGGGTGGGAGTAGGCTGAGCTCAAGAGCACTGGTTACAGAATTTTGGGGTTTAAATACCCTCTAGAGGTTTCCCATTGGTTCACTCTAGTGGCCAGCGACCAACCTGATTGATTGAGAAAGGGAAAGGGTAAGCCTGCAACCAGTCTAGTTGGTTGTGGGAAGGGACCAATCAGAGACACTTTCATTTTCCAAATGCCATGCAGCAAAAGGAGGGTTTGAAAAGAGAATAGGGTCTAATATCCAGTCAGCATGAGTTGGCCTTAGATTCCCTGCCTCCAAACCCTAGTCTCTTGCCTCACTAGGTTTATGTGGGCACATCTTTGAAGAACACTTGATCACACAGGGGGAGAATTGTTCTTTTGTATCTTTTTTTTCTCTTCTGATTATCCTAAAGTCTTAATTTGATGCTGGTATGTTTTTAAAAGTCTGTGACACCTGTAACCTTCCCTTTCAACAAAGAGGCCTGGGCAGGTAACACAGAATTTAGCTAGAGGGGAATAACATTCTATGTTCACTGTGTTCATTTTTATAGTTGCTTTCTATTTATGTCAAGTTTGGTTTTTTTGTTGATTTTTTTTTTTTTTTGGACATAACACATATGCATTACATCTAAATTAGAAATAAAAAATTGTTCCAAATTTTGTTTGTTTTTTTTTTTTTTTTTTTTGGACATAGCCTTGCTCTGTCATGTGGCTGGAGTTTGCTATCTTGGCTCACTGCAACCTCCTCCTCCCAGGTTCAAGTGATTCTTGTGCCTCAGCCTCCTAAGTAGCTGGGATTTGCAGGTCCATGCCACCATGCCTGGCTAATTTTCATATTTTTAATAAAGACAGGGTTTCACCATATTGGCCGGGCTGGTCTCAAACTCCTTACCTCAAGTGACTCACCTACCTCGGCCTCCAAAAGTGCTGGGATTATAGGCGTGAGCCACTACTCCTGGCCCTATGTCAAATATATTTTTTATTTGTGATAATAAAAGTTTCTTTGGAAAGTAAATTTATGTAAGAAAAATGTAAATATTTTAAAGAATTATTACATAAAAAAGAATAAAGGCTAAATGCATGCAAGGCAAAAAAAAAAAAAAAAAAAAAAAAAAACTTGTAATGATGGTGTGTAAATGACCAAGGTCTGGAGACTCTTACTCTAAACCCTTCAGTAACTGTATTCTGTCTTGGATCTGTGTCCTACCCTGCAGTGCTTTATCCACACCGTGAGTGCTGTGCTCATTTCTGGAGATGACTCCTTAAGAGTGATTTAAACACATGCCAGCCTATCCAGAGTGACAGAGAGCGGTATAGCAACAATAGCACAAGAAGATTGTAAGCGTAAAGGTGGCCTCTGTGTCAGGGCATGAGAGCTGTTCTGAAGAATCCAAAAAGCTGCTTCATTGGTTGGGGGGATCCTATGGGATTTAGTCTTCATGAAATATAAACATGGCACCAATGATGGATAATCTCAAGACACAGACTTCTGCACAGTATATGGAGTTTTCCTATAGCCCAAACTTTCCACAGGTAGACAGTAGTGACAAGAGACAAACCTAGAGCACAGAAGGCATGCTTGGGTTCCAATCTTCCCCTCAACCAGGAGTTCTTGGTGAATGAGATTCTAGAGAGGAGCTTAACTCTCCAGCTTTGTGTTCCCCATGTGCAAGGTAAGAGTGTTAGACTTGATGAGAGGTGGGGAACAGGCTCACCTTGGTAATACTGATAGCTTTATAAATTGCAGCTTAAAACTCCTTGCTGAGAAAAAGGTTAAGCCCATGTTCAGGTTTATTGTGAAGGAAGACTCACTAGTAGCATCTACCATGGATATGAGACATACATTACCGTGTTTCTAATTGCTGTGGAACAAGTGATCATTAAGATTCCTCTCAGCTCTACAACACAACATCAAATTCATATTACTTCAGCACATTTGCAAATAGGTGCACTCCCAAAAGCAATTCCTGACCAGAGAGGAACGCTGTCCTATCCTTAAACATTTTATTACTGCATTCACTAGTGTTAATTTTGTTTATGAATAGTAATAATGGCTATTTGTGGCTATTAAGGCCTTTTTATTTTTATAAGATTATCCTAAGAACCTCAAACCATGGACCAATTTTGCACTATTCTGTGTTCTCAGAAGCAGACTGGCGTATCTCTAGGACCTCTGTGAATTAAAATGGAATAATCATTAAAACTTTACCTGTTCTTTAGGTTTCTAAAAAATGTGCTGGTTTAGTTGGCCTGCTTGACTAATGAAAGGGAAATTCTATTCTCCCTCTACTCTTTAAGGATTGACTCATATTTGTGAACTGTGAAAAAAGGCCTGTTACTGATAAGATGTTTTTTAACAAGCATGCCCTCTTGCAAGGGGGATTTCCTCCCCCAAACAAACTATGATGGTACCTAGTAAATCTGCCTTTATGAGGGTTATGTGAGTTCCATTTCATTTCATTTCTCTCCTCATACATAACATGCAGGATAACAGATGATCCAGCACTCGGATGCCATGGAAAGATCTAAAAGGGAATGCATTTGTCAAGGGCCACAGCAGACTCTGCCGACTGCTAGTACTGCTAGATTGTGACCACGCTTCATTTTTCATCAACACTCTGCTTAATTTACCATGAGTGTCATTGTCCCAGCACTGTCAGCCTGGAAAGATGATGCCCTTGTTGTGTGGGCTTCATGGGAACTGACTGTTGAGGGGCGCAGGCTGTAAGGAGCGAACCATCATTTATCATTTGCCACTCTACTTAGTTGAGGCAGGCAGATGCCTTGGAGCCTGAGAAAAAGGAGGACTTGAAGCTAAGCAGATGGGCAGGCAAATATCCTAGCGGCACCTGCTGCTGGCTGTGATGCTTCTAGCTACCTATCTTTGGGGGAACAGATTCTGTGCTCCTTACTACTTGAGGTATAGATCTGTACCGTCCACTACTGGAGTCACTAGCCACATGTCACTATTCAGCACTTGAAATGTGGCTAGTCCAAATTTAGATGTGTTGAGTGTATTAAATACACACCAAATTTGGAAGACTTAAAACCAGAATGTGATAATTTTTACATTGATTTCACATTGAAATAATCACATATTGGATAAACTGGGTTAAATTATATATACAATAAAAATTAATTTCACCTAGTAGCATTTTATCTTTTTAAATTTAGTTACCGGAAAACTGGAAATTACACATATGGCTGGCATCATGTTTATGCTAGGCCTCGTTGCTCTAGAGTCAGAGTACCATGAAATCCAACCCCTTCATTTGACAGAGAAGAAAATCATGAGCTGGATTAGGGAAGGAATTGACTGTGAGCACATAGCCAGTGAGTTCAGAGGTGGGATGGGTCACCACACCTCTGATTTTCAGACTTGACCTCCTTTGTCCTAGGTCATCTTCTAGGGAGAGACACACAATTCTAAGAGTAAGAAGACCTGGATATCATTTCATGTTCAATCTCTTACTTGCTGGTAACAGAGTGTTAACTTTCCTGCGACTCAGTTTCTACTTTGCTAAAAAGCGTAAACGTATCCCACATGGTTACTTGTAAATCAAAGAAACAAAATACGTGCTTTGGAAATCCTAAAGGACAACGCAATGCTACGGCAGTCTAGTGTAGAATTTAAGAGCACAAACATTGGAGCAACCCACCTGTCTATATTTCAGTTCCGACAACACCGCTATCATTTTGGGCTGTTTAACTTGTCTGAGTCTCAATTTCCTCACCTGTACTAGTACCTTTGTCTAGAGTGGCTGGGAGAATTAAATGAGTTAATACACATAGAACACTTAGAAAAGTGCCAGACACATGGCAAATAGAAGTGTTAGCTATGTTTATTAGCAATGATACTACCCCACTTCTGTGATCCAAATTCCTGTGAGTAAAATTCACAGAAAGAGATGCTCTTAAATGTAAGCCCATGGGTAATCACCCACTTTGTGTGATTTCAGGGTTAGAAGAATGGCCCAATGCCTCCAAAACAAGGATCATTTCCACTGTCTCTTGAAAAAGTACTAATAACGATTTACCTAGTAGGGCTGCTGAGAGAAAAACCTATTATACTGCCTGAAAATTAACATGAGTTTCTGACTTTAAAAAACAACAAAAACTTTCCTCTCCACTAGTAGGTACATTAGTACCATTAGAAATGCACCTCTTTCATTTAAAGCTGCTTTTGTTTGATCCCTCCACCTGTATTTCTTCCTTCTGTCTTCAAAAATACACAGAATTCCATCAGCTCCAGACTAATCTCTAGACCCTGGTGTTCCTCTAACTTCAGTCCTCTTTCCTTCCAAACACTGTCCAACTGATTTAATTAAATTCTCTACCCCTATGGCCCCTTTTTTCTATTTACTTTCTAATTCTTCAAGTCCCTGGACTGTGCCTACCTCACTTCTCTCTGAAGTAGGTTTTCAAAAGCACCACAAGACACCATGCAGCCTTGCCTTTCGCAGTCAGCAGTTCTGAGACTTTCTGACACATCCTCTAACTCCAGCTTCGTGTTCTCCTGTTACTTCTCTGACCATTCGTCTTCTTCCTCTTCTTGCTTCTCTCCTCCTCTTTCTCACTTCCACCTTCCTTAACATCATCATTTTCTTCTTCACTCTGCCAATTCTACCTTGGTGACTATTCACTTCCTGAGTTCAACCACCTACTATGCACATACTATAGATTCCCTCTCCCTTCCCTCCTCATTTCTCTCTCACTTCTTGCCTTCCTCCCCTTTTCTTTCTCCCTTTGTTTTATACATTTCCAAGTAAATGGCCCTTCTTCACATGAAGCCCAAGACAAAACACCTTCTTCTTCCCTCAAGTTTCTTTTAAATGCCTGAACTCATTTTAGTTAGAGATTTTAGTATACTCCCAGGTTTTTAAGACTAAAAACTCAAAGTTATCTTTGATTTTTTGCTCTGTATTATAACAGGTCTGGGCTTGGGTCCTTACTTCATATCTTATTAACTCTTCAACTTGGACCAAGTTGATGGACCTCCCTGAGACCCATGTTTCTCATCTGTAAAAAAAGAGTTATGGTGATTCAATAAGGTAATATATTCAAAGAACTTAGCATAAACTTTTCTCCACCTTGACTGTCCCCACTCCAGCTAAATCTCTACATGCTCATCAAGACTAATTGTTGATGGTGTTTTTCTTTCCCCTGGAAAATTAAAAAAAAAAAAAAACTCATTCAATGTCAGGTATTATTATTATTATTATTATTATTATTCTGTATTTATCTAGTAGAATTTGCATGTAGATTTCATTACACATGTAGCAGCTCATCACGACTTATAGATTCTTTCTATGAAACATTCCTTGTCTTTTCATGCTTTTTTATTTTTCATCTCTACCATTTCTACTAGGCTTTTATCATTTCATTAAAATTCTGCATTAAGTTTCAACCAGTGTCATAATCGTCTAGTCCTTCTGTCCATTCATCTACTCTGCCAGACTAATTGCCCCAAAATTCTATAATTTGAAAGCCTTCCATGGTTTCTCATTGCCTAAAATCAGCCAGAAATAATAATAATAAATACCTTGATACTCCATTATCTGACATAAATTACTTTTCTAGTCTTATCTCCCTCTGTTGCCTACAATATCCTCCACTTCAGCCCCAGGGGTTTATTTATTGTTCTTTGAAGCAACTTTGTATTCCCACTTTAGGGCCTTTGCTAACAATATTCTAAAAATACTCCATGTTTTCCTCTATCTATCCTTTCGAAACTCTGATCCCCTGAAGTTCCCTCAGATTTCTTTGGCTTCTACACATCTATACATTGTCTGAACCTATAGCTGTATCTATACCTCTTGGTTAGTCATGAATCATGTACTGCTTTGGAGCATGGCTTATATTGCTATCTTGTAAGGAGGCAGTAGGCATGGTTACCAAGCTCATGGGCATTGAATCGTAAATTAGGTTTAATCTGGCTCCTGCCTCCTACTAGTGTATGATCTTGGGCAAGCCATGTAACCTCTCTAGTACTGTTTCCTCAGCCTAAAAATGGATATAACATGGCCTGCTTCACAAAGATACCACAAGATTAAATAAGATTGCTTCTAAGTGGATCAATTATTAAGAAAGTAAAAATTCAACTCACAAATGGGAAAAAAATATCTGCAAATCATAATTTGTTTAGGAACTAATATCCAGAATATAAAATAACTTTCATAGTAATAATGAAAAAATATTTCAATTTAAGGGTGGACAAAGGATTTCCATAGACATTTCTCCAAATAAGATATCCAAATGGTCAATAAACACAAGAAAAGATGTTCAAAATCACTAGTCATTAGCAAAATGCAAATCAAAACTATGAGATGCCACTTCACAACTATAATTTTAAATAAAAGACCAGCACTGTCTTGCCTGTATCCTAACACTTTGGGAGATTGAGGCAGGGGGATCACTTGAGCCAGAAGTTTGAGATCACCCTGGGCAATATAACGAGACCCCATCTCTAAAAAAGAAGAAAACTAGCAAGTGTTGGTGAGGATGTGAAGTACTTTTAACCTTCCTACCTTTCTAATGGAAATATAAAATGATGCAGCCACCGGAGAAAACAGTCTGGCTGTTCCCCACAACCTTAAACATAGAGTTACATATGATACAGCAATTTCACTCCTAGGTATATGCTCAAGAGAAATTAAAACATATGTTCACACAAAAACTTGTACATGAATGTTCACAGCAGCATTCTTTGTAATAGCCAAAAATGGAAACAACATCAACTGATGAATGGATAACTAAAATGTGGTCTTCAAACAATGAAACGTTATTCAGCCATTAAAAGGAATGAGGTACTAATACATGCTGCAACATGGATGAACCTTGAGGACATTATGCTAAGTGAAATAAGCCAGTCACAAAAGGACAAATACGATGTGATTCCACTTACATGAAGTACTTAGAGTAGTCAAACTCACAAAGACAGAAAGTAGATAGTGGTTGCCAGAGTCTGAGAGGAGAGAGATATGGAAGGTGACTGCTAACAGGTACAGATTTCTTTCTGGGGTGATGAAAATGTTCTGGAATTAGATAGTAGCGATTGTTGCACAACTTTGTGAATATAACAAAAGCATTACATGGAACGTTTTAAATGGTGAATTTCATGGTATGTGAATTACATCTCTAAATAAATAAAAAAGGGAAAGGAGTATGTCAAATAGTGCAATTTGCTAAGTTCCCTTTGTCTTGCATTAAAAATGGCAAAGCTGGGATTCACAATCAAGTCATTCTGATACAAAGACAGTGTTCTTGAAAGCCCCCACTAATCTTGACTGTCTCGTGTGCTAAAGCAGAGGTCTACTGGAACACAGAAACAGTGAAACAAGTTTTTTTCTGATGGTTCTGACATTTTGACTAAAAGCCTTTGTTCAGCTGTATCATCAGTTGATGACGATTAAAGAAAAATATTATTCATTTTCCTTGTTCAACTAAATACATCTGTTGAGACTGTATTAATAAACACAGACAAAGAAATGAAAGACTATACACAGATAACTTGGGGGAGAAAGTAAAAGAAGCAGGACAGCATGGAAAACATTAACAGTGCTTTTGCCTAAACAAAACACTGCAAACATTGCTTTTGCCAAAGAGATTATGAAAGGAGTTAATAAAAGCAAATTAAAGTTGAGGGAAAATTAGATTGGCAAATAAGTCTTTAGCTGGAGAATGTGTATTAAAGCGAGGATTAAAGAGAAACAGTAAATATTTCTGAAATGCCAGCCATGATGTAATGAATCAGATACACATGGTTTCACAACCCTCCTTGGCCACTTTCTCAGCCAAGTAACCCTAGCCAATTTATTTCATTTCTGTAATCACCTTTTTTCTTCTTGTGTAAAATACAAACAAAAAAATTTTCTCATGAGGTTCTTATTGGTTATAAAGGTAGCGAGTAGGTACACTAAATGATAGCTTTGATTATTGGTTATTACACAGGCCAGGAATGATGGTACACAACATTTGGGTGGGGGTCAAATGACAGTACCTACTTTGAAAGGAGAGTAAAGTCTCTTGATGTCAAACACAGGCCTCTGCATATAGACAGATTATCCCCTAAATGCTCTACTGATTGACTCTTTTTTTTACTTGAAATTTTAAATGCTCACAAAGAGGCGCCTTTGTTTACCCTTGGTGGAAAAAAAATATAATATATAAAGAGATTTATTTTCAGAATAGCAGGCTGACACAGCAAATTATTCTTTCCGACCTCAAACAATTAGAAATACTTTAAAAATTTCTCCCTCATGAAGATTTCAGGCCAAGAGAGTTTTACAAAGAAATTTAACAAATGTTCAAAGAACATTTAAATTATAATTTATGTAAATTGTTTCAAAGAATAGAAGAAAAGGCAACTACCCAATTCAGTTTATGAGACTAGGACATTTTTTTTTTTAATATCAAAGTAGAAAGGAATAGCATAAGCAAATAGAATTATTAACCAATTTAATTTATAAACATAATTGTAAAATTCCCAAGTAAAATACCCATTAGTTGAGTCTAGCCATATTTTAAATATAAGAAATCATGTCTAGGTAGCGTTTATCCCAACAATGCTTAAAAGTCATAATATCTAAAAAAAATCACCATGCTAACTTGCTACCCTTGTATATAATCAATTGTGAAAAACATGGTGATCTCAATGCATGCAAAAAAAATTATTAGATATTCTTAATAACACATTTTACTATTAAAAGTTTTTACCAAACAAGGAATAGCAAGAACAAGTTTTATTCTGATAAATCCTACAGCAAATGTAATGTTTAATGACGACACTTTAGGAGCATTCCCATTACGGAGATAAGAAGAAGACTCCCAGTCTAACTTCTATTGTTATTTTACTGAAGATCTTAGCCAATGGAATAAGATATGGAAAATAATTAGTGTGTATAGCAATTAGAAAGTTGTGTATATAGAAAATTCCCCACAAAAAAAATCAAACTACGAAAACATATAAGATGATTCAGCATGATTATTGGATATACAACCAACTGTAAAAATTAATAAATATTTATATATTAATAATTAACATAGAAGAAAAATCACTACCATCCATAACAATAATAAAACTATATGAGTCAAGAAATTGATCTAATAAAACATTGAGTACTTTATGAAGAAAATTTTGAAATAGTGAAGTCACAGAAAAGATCTAAGCAAATAATGAAGAGATAATCATATGTGTATTTGGGAACATTAAATCTATTAGATGTAAAAATTTTCTCTGAATCAATCTGCAAAATTCAAGACCATTACAATGAAATCAAACAGACTTCCTATAAGAGAACAACAATGTGGTGTATGGCATTAGTGTATGGATAGACAAACAGATCCATGAAGAGTACAGAGAATCCAGAAACAGACTAAAGCATTTGACAAGTTAGAATATAAGAAACAAGACATCATGAATCTGAAGGAAAAGGAAGATTATTTAATAGTGTTTTCACTTGAAGAAAACATAAAATCAAAATTACTTCACATTATACATAAAAATTCCTGATGATTTAGAGACCTAATGTTAAGAAAAAATGTTTAGATCTATTTGAGGAAATACGGGAGAAAATCTCTTGACACTGGGATTGGAAATCTTGTTTAAATTGTTAGAATTAATTCTGTTGGTTTTGGGGTTTTCTTGGTGGTAGGACTCATGGCCACTTATTTCTTCAAAGTCAACCAGTAATAAAGAAGGCAAAACTAAGTCTCATATGATATAACATAATCACAGGAGTGCCAACCCATCACCTCAGCCATATGGGTAATATAATCATAGGAGGGATATATTGCATTCTCTTTGGGATATTACTTAGAAGCATCCTACAGGTCCTTCCCATACTCAAGGGTAAGGATTATGCAAGGGCCTGAACACTGGGAGATGAGGATCACAGGTCTATGTTCAAGTCTGTGTGCCACACTGAAATTCTTTGACATTACCTAAGGTCAGAGGAATCTTTAGAATGTCAGACTATGCCTTATTCAGTTTTATGATGCCCTTGGTTCTGTTTGAGGAGTAAAAATAGGTCTCTTTCTTTTCTTTCCCAGATTCGACTTCTTAACTCCTAAATAACAGAAAGATTTCCCCGTTCCTCTCCACAAGAACTACTCCTTTTATCTTTCTGATACCAAGATGGGTTGAAGGGTTAAAACCTAGTAACTGCACCATTACTAGAGCATAGCTGGAAATTAAGATGATTGATTAAAAAGACAGAAGAAATATTTAATGAGAAGTGAAATAAACCAGCCGACTCAATCTGTTAATGTTCCAGGCTTTATTTTTCTTTCTTACAGATCTTCCAAATTATAGCTCCTAAAATGTCCTAACGTCAAGTTCCAAATGTAGGATAAGATTCCCTGGAAGCAAAAACACTGCTCAACATTCTGGACATCTGTACTTACATGGTTTCTATTTTCCACAAGAGGGCAAAAAAAATTTTTAGCTTTTTTGACATTCTATAAATAAAGCAAAAAAAAAAAATCCATTTTTGATTCTAAATGAAGAAAGCAAAATTTTGTTCATAATGGCAGAACAGAGATCATAATCTTTATTAAAACAAAGTAGCTATACTAACAATTACTATTTGAGTACTTTTTGCATCCCAGGCTGCACAAAAAACTTACATGCATTGTTTCCTTTAGTTCTCATAACAAAACCTGAATTAAGCATTTTTATCCCAGTTTTCCAGATGAATGTACTGAGGCATAGTGTGGCTATATAATTTGCCCAAATCTCAGTGGCTGGTTAGTGGCACAGTAGGGATTTAATTATGTTAATGAATCTTCAAAGTCCTACATCTTAGCCTCTCTGTAATACCACAGGTCACAAAGAAATTCTGTGTATGTATTAGTGGAAAGATGGCACTTTTAACACACTGGTTGTAAAGAGCATACATCATTCATTCATTTAACAGAAAATAAAAATATCACCGGGCCAGTTTTTAAATCTGCCACTGCTAGCTGTGTGGCCTGAGCAATTCACTTCTTTGAGTTCTCGAGTTCTCATGTTCTCCCTCTCCATCTCTATCTCTCTTTCTCTCTCTCTCTTCCTCTCTCTCTCTCTCTCTCTCTCGGCAGAGTCTCACTCTCATGCCCAGATTGGACTTAGACTTGACCACCTGGGCTCAAGTTATCCTCCAGCCTCAGCTGGAACATTAATAGATCGAGTGGGCTGGTTTCTCCTAAGTGACTGAGACTAAAGATATGTAGGACTGAGCCCAGGTTTTTCATTCTGAATTTTTTTTCTCATAAGCAAAATGGTTATTCCATTCTATTTCCCTCACAGGATTGTGATGAGTATCAAAAGTGACATATACTTTTGAAAGTATTACATAAGTAAATATAAACATGAATATAAGGAATTAATATACTCCTTATGTGAGGATATGAATAATGTACAACTGAATAAGAGGGAACCAGGGCTCAATAACCCAGTCTAGAATGCAGGCGACACAATGTGTGTTTGAGAAAAAAGCACCTAAATTACTTAACGTACTCACTCCAAACAATTGCATTTCAAAACAACATTATATAGGCATACTACTCATCTGCTCCAGCAAATATTCCCAAACAATTCCTAAATGGCATTCATTTTCTCAAATTTGGCGGACCTAAAACACTTGTCAACCTGACACACAAAGATGGAGGAGAATATAGGGAAGCATCACATAACATTAAAAAGAATGCTTTTGAAGTCCAAGAGATTCATTCCTTTGGTTGTAAAACAGGGATAGTAATACATACCTTGCCAAGATTTTGAAAAAATTCCATTTGTCTTTATTCAGTGAAGGCAGACTTGCTGATTTAAAGTAATCTCAGACATCCAGATTACTACCATCATTAGAAAACATATAAAAGACATGTTCTGAAGGGCCTCTTCTAAAGAACCAGCAGTATCATAAAGAATTACTTCTAAAGAACCAAGACTCAAGAGGAGATAGAAAACCAGAAAGTTGAGAACAGCATTTGTACTTGCCCGGGGGGCATTTTTCTACCTTGAAGAGACACCTGACAGGATGAGCAGCACTTTTGACAGCCCTCAGCATTAGGGGGACAAAATGTGATCCAAAGTCTGCCAAGAATGGAGAAACTAGTAAGCCACTTGTGCTTAGTATATATTCCCCAAAGAGCTACATCCTAGGAGTAAGGGGAAACCAGAAATAAAGAAGCACCCCATGGACTACAGTCTGTATTCAAGATGTCCAGGTGGCCCAGAAAATTTCTAGCCCAGAAACAAGTTGGAGACTCCAGAGGCACCTGGCAAAGCAAATGAAAATCCTTTTGGGAGCAAGATAACATGATCCCAGCCTCATATCATGTTAGCAGTATATTTTCAAATACAATGTCCAGCGTACAATAAAAGCAACAAGGCAGTCAAAGAGATGTCAATAGGAATGAGGACCAACACAAATAATGAACTAGAAAACATTTAGAGGTACTCCAGATAGTAATATTAGCAGACCCAGACTGTGAACAACCATGATTGTAATACTTATGAAGAACAATATGTGAACTTAAAATTTTTATCAAAGAAGTATAAACTACTAAAATTTCCAATTTGATCTCTAAATACCCACAAATGAAAAGGCAACCAATAAAATTAAAACATCACTGGCTCAGCTGAATAGCAAATGTGAAATATAATTTTAAGAATTTTCTCAAATAGAGAAAATTGGTTAATACATAGGTCAGAAGACATTATTTAGAATTATGTATAGAAAGATAACAGTATTGAAATGCAGAAGAAAGTGTAAGATTTATAAATAATATAAGGAGAAGACCTAACATGATATATTTATTGGAGTCCCAGAAAAAACAGAAAGAGAATATCAAGTAGAAAAAATATTTGAAAAGATAATGGCTGAGGCTTTTCTAAAACTGAAAATATCAATCTACAGATTTAAGAACCCCAATGAACTTCTGCTTTGTTTGAAATATACAGTCATAAAAACTGAAAAATTAATAAATTTGCTTTAAATTTTCAGAGAGCTGAAATCATGAAGCAACAATAAGCCCAAAATCTAAGGACAGAGGTGTTGTGTGCAGAGGAGGACAGGCTGCTAGTATATACTTATCTGGGATAGACACACCCAGACACCAGTAAAACTAAGTTAGCTGGAATTGTTCATAAATTGGTAAAGGACAAGTGTGCAATTGCGAGAATGTGTAGAACCCTAGCTGCAAATGTAGGGAAATCTGCATGATCCACTTGTAGTTTTTTCTCCACAGACTTCCCAGGGCACATGCAGAAAAGATTGGCGGGAGTTCTGAGAGGGCATCACTCCTGGTACAGACTTGGAGAAGTGGAACAGCAGTCACAGCTGTAGGGGAATGAGCACTGCCCAGATCCTTCTTCCTTTTCACCTCTGCAAAGCTGGGGTGGAAGGCAAGGGAGACAAACAATGCCCCACCCACCAAGACAAAGATGCAAGTGAAACCCCAGTGAAACTGAGAAAAGGGAACAAAACACAAATTCCTTTTTCCCTGGGGGAGAGGCAAGAATACAGCTGAGCTCTGAACTACAGCAGTGGAAGAGGCAGGTGCTCTGAAAAGACCACATCCATGAGAACCACAGACACAGTACCTGCCAAAGACAAAGCTTAATGAGAACAGACAATTCCTCTCATTTAACTCTCACCAATAAGCATCCAGTAACAAGCAATAACAGAAACTCCTGGAAGAGAGAAGAGGAGTAAATGAAGCAAAAGAGTAGAAAGAAACCCTCTCTGGGACAGGGTGCAAAAGGGAGAGCTAAAGTTAATGGTGGAGCAAACCTTGAGGAAAACCACCTAGAAAACTATCTCTCATCCTAAATACGAGGTAAAGCTAGAGGAATTTAAGACTTGGCAAACTGAGGGCAAGTATAACAACCACAAACCCCAAATCTAGATCCCCCAACCTGGCAAGATTGGCTCAATGTCATACATTAAAGGCAAAGATTTAACCCACAAGGAAGATGTACCTGATAATATGGTGTTGGAATATATCAAGCAAAAATTGGCCAGGCTCAGTGGCTCACATCTGTGATCCCAGCACTTTGGGAGGCCGAGGCAGACAGGTCACCAGAGGTCAGGAGTTTGCAACCAGCCTGGTCAACATGAAACCCTGTCTCTATTAAAAATACAAAAATTAGCTGGTCACAGTGGCTACTATAATTTCAGCTCCTCAGAACACTGAGGCACGAGAATCATTTGAACCTGGGAGGCAAAGGTTGCAGTGAGCTGAGATCCCACCATTGCTCTCCCTGGGCACCAAGAATGAAACTCTTTGTCAAATAAGTAAGTAAATAAGTCAATATAATTATAAGGATTAAATTAAATAGATAAATTAACCATCAGAGTAAATTTAAATTAACCTCTCTCAGTAATTGGCAGAACAAGTAGACAAAAAAATTTGTGAAGATACAGAAAATTTGAACAGCACAAGAAGTTATCATTGCCTAAAGAACATATTATACAGAATACTGTACTAAACAACTGGAAAAGACACGCTCTTTTCAAGCACACATGGAAAATTTATAAAAACTAATCATGTCTGGCCATATAGGTAGTACACATTTCAATAGATTGAAAGCACACAAAATGTTTTCTGACTCCAGTTCAATTAGGCAAGGAGCAAAAGTCAGTAGAAAACATCATGTTTGTAAATTAAGAAATAAGACTTAAACAACACATAAATTAGAGAAGACATCAAAATAGAAATTGGAAAATATCTTGACTAAATAATAATTGAAATGCTACTTACCAAAATATTTGAGATTCAGTCAAAGCTGTATTTAGAGGGAGAATTATAGCTTTCATACATACATTACAAAAAAATACAAGGCGATGTGATAAGCATCCATCATGAGAGATTGGGTCAAGAAAAGCAACTAAGTGCTAAATGCCTACCTCAAACAGAAGATCTCAAACTAATGATCTAATATCACACCTACAGGAACTAGAAAAGCAAGAAATAAACCCCACACAAAGCGGAAGAAAAGAAATAACTAAAGTTAGAGTAAAACTGAACAGAACTGATGCCTAAAAACCCATACCAAGAATCAATAAAACCTAAAGTAGTTTTTTGAAAGGGTAAGTAAGATTAATAGTTTGCTATCTATATGAACAGGGGGAGAGAGAGAGAGAGAGGGAAGAGAGAGAGAGAGAGAGAGAGAGAGAGAGGATCCAAATAAGCAAAGGCAGAAATTACAAAGGTGACAATGCAACTGATCCCACAGAAATACAAAAGATACTCAGAGACTATTACAAACACTTCTATGAACATAAACTAGAAAATCTAGGAAAACGGGATGAATTCCTGGAAACATGCAATCTCCCAATATTTAATCATAAGGAACTGAAATACTGAATAGCAAATATTCAGTTCTGAAGTTGAATCAGTAATAAAAAACTTACCGACTCCTCCCCACCCCCACAAAAAAAAAGCCCTGAACCAGATGGATTAACAGCTGCATTGCACCATTTCACCAGATGTACAAATAAGAGCTGGTATCAATTCTACTGAAACTATTCCCCCACATCAAAAACTGAGGAAGACAAGCTCCTCTCTAACTCATTCTACAAAGCCAGCATCATCCTGATACCAAAACCTGGCAAAGACACGTGAAGAAAGAAAAATGTAGGTCTATATCCTTGATGAACACAGACACAAAATTCTCAACAAAATACTAGCAAAACAAATCCAGAAGCACATCAAAAAGTCTATTCAATGCAAATCAATTAATGTGATTCTCCACATAAACAGAACTAAAAACAAAAGACACATAAACATCTCAATAGTTGTAGTAAAAGCCTTCACTAACATCAAGCATCTCTTTATAATAAACCCTCAACAAATTAGGGATCAATGGAATACACCTCAAAAATAATAAGATCCATCAATGACAAACCCACAGTCAACACCATCCTGAATGAGAAAAAGCTGGAAGCATTCTCCTTGAGAACTGGAGAAAAAACAAGGATGCTCACTCTCAGCACTTTCATTCAACATAGTATTGGAAGTCCTAGTCAGAGCAATCAAGCAAGAGAAAGAAACAAAAAGTATGCAAATAGGAAGAGACGTCAAACTATCTCTCTTTGCTGATGATATTATTCTATACCTATAAAACCCTAAAGACTGTCAAGACTCCTAGAACTGACCTAGGTAAAGTTTCAGAATACAAAGATGGTGTATAAAAATTATCAGCTTTTCTGTATACCAATAATGTTCAAGCTGAGAGCCAAATCATGGACACAATCTCATTCACAATAGCCACATGCAAAAATAAAATACCTAGAAATACATTTAACAAAGGAGGTGAAAACTGTCTACAAGGAAAACCACAAAATACTACTGAAAGAAATCATAGATCACACAAACAAATGGAAAATATTTCCATTCTCATGGACAGGAAGAATCAATATCACTAAATTGGCCATACTATCCAAAGCAATTCACAGATTCAATGCTATTCCTATCAATCTACCAATAACATTTTTCACAGAATTAGAAAAAAACCATTCCAAAATTCACATGGAACCAAAAAAGAGCTCAAATAGCCAAAGCAATTCTAAGCAAAATGAACAAAGCCAGAAACACCACATTACCCTACTTTAAACCAAACAATAATGCTGTAGTAACTAAAATAGCATGGTACTGATACAAAAAGACATAGACCAATGGAACAGAATAGAGAACCCAAAAATAAAGCTAAGCACCTATAGCCCTCTGATCTTCAACAAAGTCAACAAAAATAACCAATGGGAATGGACTCCCTGTTTAATAGATGGTGCTGGGATAGCTGGTTAGCTGTATGCAGAAGATTGAAACTGGACCTCTACCTTTCACCATATAGAAAAATTAACTCAAGATGGATCAAAGATTTACAGGTAAGACCTCAAACTCTAAGAATCTTAGAAGAGAACCAAGGAAATGCCATTCTGGACGTTGGTCTTGGGAAATAATTTATGTCTAAGACCTCAAAAGTAATTGCAACAAATACAAAAATTGACAAGTGGACTCTAACTAAACTAATGGGCTTCTGAACACTAAAATAAACTATCAACAGAGTAAACAACCTACAGAATGGGGGAAAATGCTCTCAAACTATATATCTGAAAAAGGGCTAATATCCAGAATCTATAAGGAACTTAAGTAATTCAGCAAGCAAAAAACAACCTCATTAAAAAGTGGGCAAAAGACATGGACATTTTTCAAAAGAAGACATTCAAATAGCCAACAAACATGAAAAAAATGCTGAACATCACTAATAATCAGAGAAATGCAAATCAAAACCACAATATGATACTGTCTCACAGCATTCAGAATGGCTATGTTAAAAAGTCAAAAAACAACAGATGCTGGCAAGGCTATGGAGAAAAGGGAAAGCTTACACACTGTTGGTGGCAGTAAATTAGTTCAGCCACTGTGGAAAGCAGCTGGGAGATTTTTCAAAGAACTCAAAACAGAACTACCATCTGATCCAGCCATTATATTACTGGGTATATACTTAAAAGAAACAGAATGTTCTATTAGAAAGACATGCGCACTATATTCACCACCATGGTGTTATTCACAATAGCGAAGACATGGAATCAATCTAGGTGCCCATAAATGGCAGATTGGATAAAAAAAATATGGTACATATATGCCATGGAATACTATGCAGCCCTAAAGAAAGAATAAAATCATATCCTTTGCTGCAACATAAATGCAGCTGAAGGTCATTATCCTAAGCAAATTAATATAGGAACAGAAAACAAAATACCACATGTTCTCACTTATAAGTGGGAGTTAAATATTGGGTATTCATGGATATTATGATGTCAAAAATGGATACTGAGGACTACTAAGGGAGTGAAAAAAAGGAGAAGGACAAAGGTTAAAAAACTAACTGTTGGATACTGTGGTCACTTCCTGGGTGATGAGTTCAGTCACATTACAAACCTCTGCATCACACAGTATACTCATGTCACAAACATGAACATGCACTCCCAAATCTAAAATAAAAAATGAAATTATAAAAAAAGAAAAGCAGTATAAACCCAAAGAGAAGGGAAGGAAAATTTTTTACATAATAGCAGGAATCAATGAAATAGACATTCAGTAAAGACAATGTTATTCTTCTGAAAAAGATAATAAAACTGATGTCCCTGATGAGATTATTAATGAAGAAAAGGATAATGAATAAATATAAAATATCAGGAATAAAAAGGAGCATATCTCTACATATCTGACAATTAAAAAGACAAATGAGTATATTTTGAGTAACTTAAGACAATAAATTTGAAAACTGTGGTGCAGTGATGGTGTTGTTTTTTAAAATGTTATTTGGTCTTGAGGTCTGTCTCTGGAGAGTGGATATAAGCTCTAGCCCTTCCTGACAGGGCCCCACGGGATGTGTTTGTAAATGTTTACAGTGTGCCTTTCATGGGATACTTCTTTATCTGGGCACATGACCTAAAGCCTAAGTGTTCAATCCCTGACCAGGTGTCCCTCTCAGAGGAAACTTGTTTATTCTGGCAGATACTTCTGTGGCTCTTGTCTAACTTGTGTCCAGTTTATTCCTACCAAATAGGTACTCTCCAGGGAAGCCTTGACTGAGAAAGAAGTTAGGTCAGTTTTATCAGTCATGTGACACAGAGGAGGCAACTCAACAAAACACATGAAATAACAGAAGCAGTTTATTATTTACAAATCATGAGAAAAGGGGGCAGAATGCTTCATAAGGCCAACAAGAAGGAAAGAGCCAACACAAAATTATAGAAATTCACTGAAAATGGATAAATTATTTTAAACTACAAGTTACAAAACACTAATTGTAAAAAACTTTAAAATCTGAGTAGTTCTTTAACTATTAAATAGATAGAATTCATAATTTAAAAACTGATTCAGAAAGATTTCCTCAAACATTTGAGGAAATTTAACACTAATCTTTCACCAACACTTCCAAAAAATAGATAAAAAGAGAAAATCTCTAAATGCATTTGATTATACTTTAATATAATAACCTGGCTAGGACAATATTAAAGGAAAATTAAAACAATATTTATATTTATATTTATCTTAGTCATAAATATAAATATATTTTTAAGCCACACATTAAGAAATATATAAAAAGGGTAAAAGTTATGATCAAATTTTGAGGTCTATTTCAGTAACAGAAGTGGGTTTAATTTTTTTTAAATTTCTAATTTTAATTCTGATAAATATACCATGATTTTTTGTAAAATGTTAACATTACAGGAAGCTGGTGTAGACATATGGGAACATTCTGAACCATCTTTTCAACTCTTCTGGAAATCCAAAATTGTTCTAAAGTACAAAGTAAAAAATATATATAATTTATCACATTAATAGGATGGAGAAACTATGTAAGTATTTAAATGCTTGTGAAAAGGGGATTCAATAAAATTCAAAATTGATTCATTGTTTTTACAAACTTCCAGCAAATTAAGAATAGAACTGTAACTTCCTTTAAGAAAGAATATCTTTATGAAGTTTTATATCAACTTAAAAGTAAAACATTAAAACTCTTTCACTGAGACTGAGAGTACAGCAAGAATGTAAGCTGTCATCCTTCTTTTTCAATATATTCAGGTGATCCTAGCCAGTATAGGAAGGTAAGAAAGAGATATAAATTATGCAGAGATTGGAAAGGAGGAAATAAGGATGCCATTATTCTTGAATGCTATGTTTATATATGTAGGGGATTTTAAATTACCTATACATAAAGTATTACAAAGAAACAGTGAGTTTTGCAATATTAATATGGCAATTTTTTCAATATACTAGCAACAAGGTTAGAATTTTTTTTTAAACAAAAATAAATATCTAAAAATATACCTAACAAAAAATGTGCAGTACTTCTCTGCAGAAAAGTTAGAGAACATTGCTTAGGGCATTTAATGAAGAATAAACTATGTTCATGGAAATCTCTATGTTGTAAAGATAGCACTTTTCACTAAATTTATTTATAGATTCAAAGTAGTTTTGATCAAAATCTGAAAGGCTTTGTTTGTGAGATTTGATAAGCTGACTTTAGAATGTACACAGAAATGAAAAGGACCAACATTAGCCAAGACACTATTGAAAACGGGCAAAGTCAAAAAACTTGCACCACTGGGTATAAAAACTTAGTATGGAGCTACAATTTTCAAAAAGTATGATATTGGCTCAAAAATAGATAAGCAGAGCCATAAACTAAAACAAAGAATGTCTTGTAAACCACACCAAAATCCTCTCAGAGCCACCTTTTACTTCAGCCTGCTACAGCAACTGCCATGTTGACCTTGACCAGCATCACATACATGCAACCACAGTACATCTAGCTGTCCACCCAAACTGCATAACTCTTTCTTCCTGCCCTAAGTCCTCTCTAATGCCAAGGCATTCATTGCTCACTCTCAGCACTCAAACATGTATAACCTGTAAGTATAAAGGAATTAACACTCCTAGAGCCAGACTTGGCTAGGGGGGGATCCAATAGAAAAATATTTCTTCCTTTCATCCCCAGGTGGAGAGCTCTGATTTAAATTTTGTGCAGCTCCTTAAAAAAATTTGAGGCCGGGCGCGGTGGCTCAAGCCTGTAATCCCAGTACTTTGGGAGGCCGAGGCGGGTGGATCACGAGGTCAAGAAATCGAGACCATCCTGGTCAATATGGTGAAACCCCGTCTCTACTAAAAATACAAAAAATTAGCTGGGCATGGTGGTGCATGCCTGTAATCCCAGCTACTCAGGAGGCTGAGGCAGGAGAATTGCCTGAACCCAGGAGGCGGAGGTTGTGGTGAGCCGAGATCGCGCCATTGCACTCCAGCCTGGGTAACATGAGCGAAACTCCGTCTCAAAAAAAAAAAAAAAAAAAAAAAAAAACTTTGAATACAAGTGACCTATAGCAGTAGCCAGTTTGATTACGTATCTTTGTATTGGCTTTTTCTCTGCTTTCTTATTTCATTACCAGACTTACACATCCGGTACTTGGAATCATGTTGCCAAATAAACAACCTCTAGGCAAGCCTTGCCTCAGGGCTCTGCTTTCAGAAAAACTAAAGTGAAGACAGTGGCACTGTTGAGTAAAAAGGTAATAAAGGCTTTTGCAATATATGGTTCTTGGACAACTGGGTATCCATATAGAAATAATAAAACTTGACCTCAACTTATACCTCATCTCAAAAAATCAATTTTAGATGGATTGTAGATCTAAATGTGAAAGGCAAAACAATAAAACCTGAGAAGACAATGTAGGAGGTCAATCCTCATGACCTCAGGGTAGAAAGACTTTTTAAAGAGAGCAGCACATCACTGCCATCAAACAAAGGTTTGATAAATTTGACTAAATCAAAATTAAAAGCATTCATTCATCAAAAGACATCATTGAGAGAATGAAAATGCAAGTCACAGAGTATGATAAGATATTTGCAACACATATAACCAATAAAGGGCTTGTACCTAGAATATAAAAGTCCTATAAATCCATAAGAAAAAAAAATCTAGTAGTAAAATCAGGCAGAGTATTGAGCACTCACTTTACCAAAATTTTAGACATCCAAATGGCTACCAGGCATATGAAAACGATTTCATTAGCCACCAGGGGAATGCAAACTAAAACCACAAAAAGATATCACTATGGGTACCCACAAACCTGGCTAGACTTTTTAAACTGAGAATTCCAACCCTGGCAAGAATGTAGAACAAGGGAACTCTCAAATTCTGCTGGTGGGAATATAAATTGATACAAACACTTTGGAAAATAGTATCTACTTAAATTGAATGATATTCATAACCTATGACCTAGCAATTTCACTCCTAGGAGTATACCCATCAGAAATACATATTCATATGCCTCAAAGGAAATGAACAAGAATGTTTACAGGAGCATTGTTTAAATAGGCCAAAATCCAGCTGTATCACGAGGCCAGGAGTTTGAAACCATCCTGGCCAACACAGTGAAACCCCTCTCTACTAAAAACACAAAAAATTAGCTGAGCATAGTAGTGTGCACCTGTAATTCCAGCTATTTGGGAGGTTGCGGCAGGAGAATTGCTAGAACCTGGGAGGCAGAAGTTGTAGTGTGCCGAGATCATGCCACTGCACTCCAGTCTGGGCAACGAGGGAAACCCCATCTCAAAAAAATAAAAATAAATAGGCCAAAATCAGAAACAGCCCAAAAGTTTATCAACAATAGGTTGGACAAATCAATCAATACATTGTGTGTATTCGCACCATGGAAAATAATAAAAATGAAAGCATTACAGCTACATGCAATAACATGAGTGATCTTCACAAACATGATGCTTTATAAAAAGTAAGACACACGAGTCAGGATATGTCTGTTTATTTAAAATTCCCAAACAGTTTACAGTTTACAGTTATATACTCTGGTGTTAAAAAATACAAAGAAAAGCAAGAAAGTGATTATCATAAAGTAAGAATAATGGTTACCTTTAAGGAGACAAAAAGGAGTTATCTCTGAATTAGATCATTTTGAGGGTTCATGGATATCCATGATCAAGCTGGCAATGCTGTTTCTTGATCTGGATTATGGCCACATGGATATTCACTTTATAGTACAATAGTCCCTTCCTATCCCTGGGGGCTATGTTCCAAGGCACCCGGTGGCTGCCTAAAACTGCAGACAGTACTGAACCATATGTATATATATATATTATCTTTGTTAGTATACATGCATAATTATGATAAAGTTTAATTTGTAAATCAGGCACAGTAAGGGATTAACAACAATAACTACTAATAAAATAATTCTAACAATATACTATCATTAAGGTTATGCATATGTGGTCTCTCTCTCTATGAAAACAACTTTTTTTTTTTTTTTTTTTTTGAGACGGAGTTTCGCTCATGCTACCCAGGGTGGAGTGCAATGGCGCGATCTCGGCTCACCGCAACCTCCGCCTCCTGGGTTCAGGCAATTCTCCTGCTTCAGCCTCCTGAGTAGCTGGGACTACAGGCACGCGCCACCATGCCCAGCTAATTTTTTGTAGTTTTAGTAGAGACAGGGTTTCACCATGTTGACCAGGATGGTCTCGATCTGTTGACCTCGTGATCCACCCGCCTCGGCCTCCCAAAGTGCTGGAATTACAGGCGTGAGCCACCGCGCCCGGCCAAAAACAACTTTTTATACTATACTTACCCTTCTTCTGATCTGTCAATCTGATAACTGAGATGGCTGCTCAGTCAGTAATGCATAGGTAGTGTAAAACACATGGAGATGCTGGACAAAGGGATGTTTGAAGCAGGATATTTTCCTGACCCCTTCATGGGCAGCAGCTGAAATACATGGGAGCTAGAGCTAGCTGACTGCTTTGGTACAGGCCAGAGGCGAACTCCAGGCACTGGCTGCTCCACCCCTCACAGGACAGGGAGGGCAAGTGAGCAAGCTCAGGAGCCAGGGGGAGCACTTTTGGGCACCAGCAGAAGCAAAGCTCATGGAGGGTCAGTGTGACAGCCTTTTGCACCCACACTCGTGGCACCTGAATTCTTGTCTGGTGTCCAGGAGGAATGAGGTCGAATGAATGAATTGAAGATGGTAAGTGTGGGTGATTTTATTGCCAATGAAAGTGGCTCTCAGCAGGAAGGGGAACTGAAAAGGTGATGGAGGGAGCTGGAAGGTAATCTTCCCCTGAAATCCAGCCATCCCCAGCCAGACTCCTCTCTGAAGCTATGCCATGAAAGCGTCTCTCTGAAATCAAGTCATTTCTCTCTGAAGTCCAACTATAGTCTCATGCGTATACATCTAGCAGGTCCTCCTCTCTGCCAGTTGAATTCTAGGGTTTCTATAGACACAGGATGAGGGAGTAAGACAGGCCCTGGGTGGTTTTGGAAATGGCAGTATTCAAATGAGAAAACATAGATGTAAGTTCTCACTTTGGGCCACAGTTCCAGGCATTTCAGCTTGAGGGTGGGGCCTCGCCAGGCACCTACCCTCTTCTGCCCAGAATTTCTCTGCCTTCTGTCCCTATCAATTTCATCATGTGAGATTTAATCACACTACTGAGAACAGTGTCAAATTTAAGACTTATGAATCGCTTATTTTTGTAATTTCCCATTTAATATTTCAGACCACAGTGGACTGCTGGTAACTGTTGGAAAGCATGGGTAATGAAACCAATAAGGGAAGACTACTGTAATCCATTAAGCTGTGTGTGTGTCTGCGCGCGCGCACGCACACACGTGTGCATACGCACATGAGTGTGTTTTCTACTAAGTGTGTAATTTTTTATAGTAGAAAAACTTTAAAAGAATGAGAGGGAGGCAGCACAGTCCTCACCCACGGGGGCTTTTACTAAATTTTAACTCATTATCATTACAAACATAAAGTTTAATAAGAAACCAAAAGCTAAGACATGAGACCTGGAAAGGTTTTAGTCATAAAATTGCCTCATGATTGCCCACAGGGCAGAGTTATTGAAATTCCTTAGTATACTTGGAATTTGGTGGTTAGGAATCTCCAGCTTGGAATAAAGTGAATTTTCTAAAGGCAGAAAGCTATGTAATTTATTTAACAGAACTTAAACTTAAATGTTCTCTTTTGAGTTGAGCACTCTTTCTCCCACCTCCAGGAAGCTGATCATAAGGAGGAATAAGAAACTCTGTGGAACGTGACTGAGCATGTCGGAAGCACTGCCATTGGCTTTGCCCACTCAATCTTAAGAATTGGCTGGTGTTTAGATTTTGAATCTGTCTTTAATAATGTGTGTGTGGTTTGTTTTCCTTGTTTGTTTTCATAGAACACACTTGCTAAGGCCGTTTGATGAAGGAGAAAGCAAAAATGGGAAAAGACTGTAGTCATTTGCCACAAGAGAAGTCTTTTTTTTTTTTTTGGATTTTTGAAGATTTTGTATGAAATCATACAATTTTCGGTGGAGGGGGAGTCAAGGCCACTTAAACTTGTGTTTGTACTAGAGTAAGGTCAAGTTGCATTCTCCATTTCAGTGTTTACCTCTTCTAACAACATCTATTGCTGCAATAATAGTTACCCTCCACAGGCCACTCTGAGAACTCACTCTGAGAGACTTCTTAGGAAAGTGCTATACCTCACCTATGAATAAATTACCCATCATGAATGCACTTGAGCCCCAGATACAATAATTTGCCCTGACCTCATGAGATTACATCAGCGTAACCACACGAATGCTAATTACACTACTTCATTATTTGCACACTGAATCAAGGGGCAATGTCCTGCTTTAAAGAGTTTAATGGCTCTAAAGCAGCAAGAAGCAGACTGCTTTATCCCTCTCTGGCTCTACAGCAGCTGGTGGCCTCTGTAGGAAAATGCAAACGCAAAATCAGAGTAGTTCAACCTTGGCTACGTTTGCATTTGCACCTGCTAATTAAACCAAACAAAAATCTCAGCTTTCCTGCTGACAACCTTCTAACCTGGGGGCTCAGCTCAGACACAAGCCAAAAGTACATTTTGTATCTCATTGAGAACAGCACTGTCCAAGAGAAATATAATGTGAGCCAATGCTAAGAGCCACACATGTGATTTTAAAAGTTCCAGTACCTTAGAAAAATAAACAGGAAAAATTCATTTTAAGTTATATTTAGCCCAATACATGCAAAATATTATTATTTCAACATGTAATCCACATAAATATTGTTGAGACATTTACATTCCTTTTCATACAAAATCTTCAAAATCCAGTGTATATTTTACACTTACAGCACATCTCACTTTGGACTCTTCCCATTTCATCTGCTCAAGAGCCACACATGACCAGGGATGCTGTATTAGACATTGCACATCTAGAACTTCTTGGTGTTTCTCATAGAGGAGCTTCTTTGAGTGTAAATAACACCTGAGATTTAAATTGAGCTATAAGTGTAAAGTGTTTAGCATAACGCATAAAGCATGGTAAGCTCTAGCAAATGATAGCTATTATTATTAATATTATTGTCATTGATTCTGGGTTGAATATTTCAGGCTTGTTTTAAATAAGCCCTCATTTGAATTTTTACACCCTTCTGTGGCCCATGTGTACAAAACACCAAAATATTTTTATATATAGCATTTGTAAATGCCATGTATAATGTTATATTTAACTACATCTTAACGACATAGGCCAGTATATCACAGGCTTTAGTCATTTCTACCACACCTCTGAGTTTACGATATGTGTATATCATCTGTTTTATTATTTCACACTTATCTTCAAATTATCTTATTTCTTTAAATTGAATATTTGGAATTTGATACTCAACCTAAGAAGTCACAGCCCTAAAACCAGGGGTTTGATATGCCGCATATATGTTTTTCCTAATACTGAAATAAATGCATAAGTATTTTTTTAAAAAAGGTCCTTATGTTCCTAAGGTATCATATATGCAACAATACTGTACCTAACACAGAAAACAATTATACAATCCATACTACACAATGTTCCATTCTGCTCTCCTAACTTTAAGTTTTGTGGCCTTGGCAAATTATTTAACCCTCTAAGCATTAGTCGTCTTATCTGTAAAATGAGAATAGCAACAGTGCCTACTGTGTAGGGAGTTTGAGTATTTGAGACAATGCATACAAAGTATTCAGCACAGTGTCTGGTTTTTCTGAGTATCTTTATCAAGAAACATCAGTGCTATCATTATCCTATGTATTATTTTCACAGGAATCCACTGAGGAAACCAAGGATCATTATTTCTACTTTATAGCTGAAGAAACCAAGGCCTAATAACTTGCTCATGGTTAATGGGTCAGTGTGCATCAGAGTCGGACTCTCATTCAGGTCTTGCAAGGCATGTTCACTGCTACTTCCACTACACGACATTTGCTGCAGCAGGACACGCGTCAATCTGCCTTTACCATTGCCACCTACTGCAAAAGGAATCTTCCCACTAGAAAAAATTGGGTGGAGGAAGTTGAAGAGTCTTATCTCTTTTCATGATCAGCAATATGTATTTATGAACCACCTAGATAATGAAAATTTCTTATCACCATGCAGGTATGATTTCCTCTGCTCCCTTAACTGACCTCGACAGAACAGATCCCTGTGGAAATTATCCCCAGAGCAAACATTTATATGTACATTACAGTTAAAGCCACATTTTAGCTTGGACTACCCATCACTAGGAGAATTAAAGCATCTGGACTTTTTTCTAGCAATATGGTTCTGGTGCCTTAAAAAAAAGTATGTTGGGCTAGTAGATGGGTGTGACATGTTCTTCTGGAATTTAATTTTTGAGCTCCAAATTATTTGTTTCACTCTGTGAAATTGTCAAGACATATAGCTTTGGTGTCCTTCACAGGGTAAGGGCTAATTCTGACTTTAAACAGACCTAAGAAACCGTTCAAGGCAAGTTTAAGTCAGAAAATCATATCAGAAAATAGTCATCTAGTTATAAGGCAGTTAGAAAATGCTGCAGATCTTATTCAGAAGGACTAAAGAACTGCCATTATCAATGCCACTTTTTCTTCTGTTTCGTTTCTTTATGAAGATTTATATAATCAAATAAATAGAATATGGATTACTATCAATCATAGCTAGTATTTTCAGAGAAGACTATAATAGTCTAAAAATATAATAGATTATACTAGTCTAAAACTATAAAATCTATACCCATAACTTGCTTTAATATAACCTCTAAAAATTATTATATACATATTGACCATCTCCCCGACAAAAATGTAAGTTCTTTTTGGGGTATATATTTTAGGAAGGCATATTGTTGAGTGAAAAATAAAACAGAATAGTTGATTCCAAAACAGTTTTTGTTCCATGTGATTCTATTTCTGTAAAACAACTACATCTTACATGTATATTTTACCCACATGTTCCTATCTATCTATAAGACATTACATCAGAAGGTTAACAATGTCTTACTGGTGGGAGATAGATCATGCTTTGTGTGGTTTTTTAATGTAGCTTTATATTCTAGCTTAAACAATGAAATGTAACTACAGACTGAATGTGTCTTTCTAATTCATATGATGAAATTCTAACTCCCAATGTGATTGTATTCAAAGGTGGGCCTGTGGGTGGTAATTTGGGTTGTAGCCCTCATGAGTGAGATTAGTGCCTTTACAAGGGGATGAAGAGAGCAGAGGGTACATATGCTCTCTCTTCCTCTCTTTCTCTCTCTTTGCGATGTTAACATACAATGAGAAAATAGCTATCTGCAAACTAAGAAGAGAACTCTCACCAGACACCAAAACTGCCTGTGCCTTGATCTTGGGCTTCCCAGTCCCAGCACTGTCAGAAATACATTTCTGTTGTTTAAGCCACCTAGTCTGTGGTATTCTCTCATAGCAGCCCAAACCTAAGACACAGTTTCTATTAGTATGTTTTCTGAATTATTTAAAAATAACAACTCAGATCCCTTTTGGTGTCTTGGTGACTTGTAGAAAGCTACCTCCCACTGGAAAAGAAAAGAATGTGCTAGACATACCATCAAACCCTGGTGCTTCTTGTCTCGGGATAAAAACATCTATGCAAATTTCCATCCTAAATAAGCCTCAGGAGAAACAAATAGGCTTGTTGGAGACTACTAACAAGCTATGCACTAATAAGCAATTCCAGTGGCCAGACACTCTTCCCATGACCTAGGAATCAGGCAGATGTGGATTTCAGGCTATTCTAGTCATATGGGAGGGTTTCCTTAGCTATTATAACGTTGATAACATGTATCCATTTCCCAGGGCTATGTGAGGATGGGATGCCTAGCGTACTATCTGCGACAGAGTAGAGGTGCTCAATGAATAAGAATTGTTTGCGGCCAGCCTCAGACCAAGTCCCTCTCCCACTCTTAGAAGAGAGGAAAGGAGAGATGATAACTTCAAATTCCCAAATACCTTCTTTCTTTTACAACTGGCCCTTCAATGACTTAGAGAACATCTAGCTTTTACTCTTCCCGGTACAGCAACAAGTGTATGGCCAGCAACCAGAGCCTTCCACAGCCTCCAGGTTGACAATGAAGTACAGTAAGACTTTGAAACCTCTCCTTCCACCAGCGTGAAATTCTCACATGTGACTGGGGAGCCTGGAGTGCCTGTTAGGATCTCATAGAGTGCAAATAAGAAAAAGAGGAATCTTTCAAGAAAAATAACTTAGTCTAAGTCATAAAGGTCAAGAACTAGAATGCTGCATCTGTTCTATTTGCAGAAAGAAAATTAAAATTTGATAATATGGTTGAGAAACAAGCAAAAAGTATCCATGGGGGAGTGGTTCTAGGACCTCCTTCTAATACCAAAATCCAAGGATGCGCAAGTCTCTGATATAAAATGGCATAGCCATTTTACATATAGCCTACTGTGTATATCCTTTGATATACTTTAAATCATTTCTAGGTTTCTCATAATACTTAATGCAATGTAAATGCTATGTAAATAGTTTTATTACCATATTGTATAGAAAATAATGACAAGAAAAAAAGTCTGTACATATTCAGTACAGATGCATTTTTTACAAGTATTTTCCATTCACTTTTGGTTGAATCCATGAATGCAGAGCCTATGGATACAGAAGGCCAGCTGTAACTGACCTACAAAGAAGAAAATTCTATATAATAATAACAGTTAAAGCTTACCAAGGCTCACAACCAAATTCACATAGGTAAGAAGGCGTTTGATTCCATATGCTTTCTTTTCTTATTACAGTTATAAAATCCTCAAGTTTGAAATGAATGACAGAGGTCATTTATTCAGTTTCCTCATTGCTAAGATGATACCAGTAAAATTTAATCAAGGAATTGTGCTCTAGTTTGTAAACTTCTTCATTAAACCATAATTAGGTTTACCAGATTTAGTCAGCAAACTGACACAGGAACAGAAAATCAAACACCGCATGTTCTCACTCACGGGCGGGTGTTGAACAATGAGAACACATGGACACAGGGAGGGGAGCATCATACACTGATGTCTGTGGGGTGGGGGACTAAGGGAGGGACAGTGGGGGGTAGGGAGTTGGGAAAGGATAACATGGGGAGAAGTGCCAGATATAGGTGATGGGGATAGAGGCAGCAAACTACATTGCCATGTATATGTACCTATGCAACAATCGTGCATGTTCTTTACATGTACTCCAGAAACCAAAATGCAATTAAAAATGTATATATATGTATGTATAAAAGGAAATAAAAACACAAGATGCCCCACTAAATTTGAATTTTAGATAAACAACAAATAATTTTTTATTCTTAATATATGGGACAAACACTTTAAAAATTATTTGTTTTTTTAAAAATACATATTTTATTGTGTTTCAGGTTTTGGGGTACATGTGAGGAACATGCAAGATTGTTGGTACATACATGGCAATGTGGTTTGCTACCTTCCTCCCCATCACCTATATCTGGCATTTCTCCCCATGTTATCCCTCCCTAACTCTGAAATTCTAACTTACTGGGGTAGCCGGCATTTTATCTGGCAATTGTAAATATGATGTAAGCACAACATTCCACATATGATCTGACCAACAGAATAGATTTTCCTGGCATGTTGAAAGGTAAAATTCAAGGCAAAGGGATGACATTTTATAGCTTTTAAACCATAAAGCACTTGTGAAGCACTTTAAACTTGACGAATAACTTCCTTTGATTTCAGTCCTCCCAAACTGACACTCAAAGAAATGATGCTTTTTGCTCAGTGTCACACAGCTAGTAAGTTAAAAAATCTTGCATTTAAATCTAAATAATCTAATGCCACTGCTGCTCTTACTACTATTGCCAATAATGGGCAGTATAACTATAATTAAGTGCTCACTATGTTGTCTGTCAAGTGCTGCATTTAGACTTTATACATCATCGCTTCCTATACATGGGGAAAAACTTCTGCACAGAAAGCATTTTCATTGAATATTATTTAGAATCTTCTAAACAAATTTAGTCCTAATTTCAATATGATTATGAATAAATTAAGTAAATGCATGTTTTACATAATTTAGTACAAGACTTTACAAATTCCTTGGAAACTACTTTGAGAGCCGTTGTCTATTAATATTTACACATTTGTCTCTCAGGCTTTGAGACCCTTGAGGACAGAAAATACATCTTGGCCACCACTGTGCCATCTTTCATTGAGCCTGCCGTCAGTACTTTGCAGAGAAGGAACTCAGAAAAATATGGGTGTTAAATGAATGAACAAAAGTCTGGAGAATACGAATTTCAGATTCTGGAAGAGACCAGAGACATCTTTTTTCGGTAAATAACTATCACAGAGAGGCTTTTAAGAGAATAGATAAATCAGCAAGAAGTACAGAATGAGCCTTAATTCTCTAAACTGTTGCTTAAAAACATGTTGTTAGAGAAAGAGAGAAATGTAGAAGAGTGCTAAAGGTCTTCGTTTAATTAGGCAGTGTTATTATGACTCTTCAACAGGCAACTCACTTCATTATGCAGCCCACAAAATACACAGTGAGCGATCCTAGCAAAAGCCTGACTGCTGCTACAGCAACATAAAGTTTTGTTGTTAAGAGACATTTAACTGTGATTTGTAGTGATTACTAGGAAGATGAACTGAGGGGCCCATCAGCAAAACCTACTGAAAACCTGCTGCTAGGGTACAGACATAACAGAAGAGAGGAGAAGGGAAGGAAGCAGGAGAGAACAGAGAAGGAAGCAAGCAAGAAGTATCAGGAAAATAAAAACAAATGAATTCAGTAAACATCAGGAAGCCAATTTCTAACCCTCACTCTGCAGTCTGCTAGGGACAGAATTAGATGAGGTCCTTTGCTCCCTGGGCCTCAACTTTTTTCAAAATAAAGGTGATAGACTAGAATAACACTTCTCCAAATAATGTACATAGTCCTCAGATTCACAGAATACTGTTAGGTAGTGTGCAAAGAAAAAATGCACTTCTGTGATTAATCAAATTTGGAAAATGCTGGATTAAGCAAAACAAATGGATTTCTTTGTTTCAGGATTTTCCGTGCCTTTGAAGCTGTAATGTGCTTTATTTTCTCATCTTTAAAAGGGGATAATAGTGCCTACCCCACAAAGTTCTTGTAAAGATTAAAAGAATCCATTCTAAAGAGCTTAATAAATGTTAACTTCCATTATTATGGCTATCATCATTATTATTAGTAATCTGGAAAGGAGAGGGATATAGAATATAGCATCCTCCACATTTAGGAGTCTATAGAAATGTCTTATTCATTGATGTGGGACTCTTTCATTGGGGGCTAATATTTCTCATTACACCATCTGAGAAACTGTATCTAGGACAATCCTATGGTCGCTTTCATATCTGATGTCCTGTGACTTCACAGTAAAGCTTCCAAACATAGGCTTCCATACCCTTGGAAAATATATCATAAAGCCCATAATAAGTACTACATTCACATTTGTTGAATGAACAAATAAATTATTTATTTTTAAAGTTGAGAACACACAAAATCCACTCAGTTCACAGGCTCAAATTATAGCCCTGCCTCCTAGCTGGAGGGGTTTTTCAGAGCCTGTGGTTTGGATATTCTAACAGGGAAATATGAAATTCCAGTATATCTTCAAATCTCAATGTTATCCCCTCCCAGGCTAATTTGCCTGCAATCATCCAAGCCATTGGCTGTTTCATTCATTCACTCATTTAACAAATATCTACAAAATTCCCCCAAGTTCCATGCATAAGTTACAGCAATGAGATTACGATAATGAATCATTCATAGAACAAGCCTTCGCAGTAACTGTAGTCTCCTAGTGGAGAAAGAATATGTACAGTAATCATAATTTAAGGCAAGTAGTGAGGAGAGCAGCCACAGTTTAATGCAGCCACAGATGACAGTTGCCTTTGAGAAACAGGAAAGTCTTCAGGAAAAAAGGCATGTGGCATTGAATGTGGATTTTAAAGGATCTGGACACATGGACATTTTAGGCAGAAGGAACTCGTGAATTAATACCACATAATATTAACAACCTAAATCATAACATAGGCCCCATCATATGCCACAACCTAATAGTGTGTGAAGTCCTGGAATTATGTCATAGGCCTGACACATACTACTCATTTGGACTAAGCAGGTAATCTATCCTATTTTCTTTATTACTTGTAAAATGTGAAAATTAACTTGAGATGAGTAAGCAATGATAATAATTACAACTTCCTTAGCCCTTGAAAATTACAGGTACAATTTTAAGCCTTTTATATGGATTAGCTCATTTAATCTTGACAACAAACACATTTCTCAGGTGAGGTAGTTCAACCAAGGTCAAAGAGCAATGAGGACTAAAACCTAGACTTTTTCTCAAATCTTTCTTACTATAGATCCAGACCAAATCCTACTAATTGGCATTATCTCCATTGTTCCAGTGAAGAAACTAAAGCCCAACAATATTAAGAAACTTGCTGGCCCCAGATTAAACAGCTAGTAAGTTTCAGGTCTGGGGTTCAAACTCAGACCTGATGTACTGCCTGTGCTCTTAAAGACCACACATGTTCCTAGGATGACAGCAGCAATAGCATCAAGAACAACAGCAACAGTAGTAAATGTCTATAAAATGACTTAATATGTGCCAGGCACTGTTTTTGTACTGTGCATAGATTAACTCATTTAGTCCTCATGATGATCCCACGAAATAGGTACAAATGAGAAAAGTGAAGTATATAGAGCTGGTAGATGATAACTTGCCCAGAGCTATACAGGGAGGCATTGGCATACCTGAGATTTGGACTCAAGTAATCTGGCTTCAGACTCTGAGTTATTAACTATGACACTATAATCCTTCTTTACAAGAAGGGCTGGGGTTAACGGGATGCATTTTGTAACTTTCAAACCACCTATCTTACTCAGGAGAAGCTCTAAATGATCTAAGTTTCAAGGGCAACATATCTATAAGAGAAAGTGCTCCATGGGGATTACTCCTTTTCTGAGTTGGGTTGTTCATATTGTCGTCACACAGACTGAGTAGGAGTTAGAAAAAGATTTCTTCAAATGAATGATCTAGAACTTTCCATATGTTCGCATTGACTTTGTCTATAAGCACCCTCATAGATGACATTTCAAAACCTTTAAAATAGGAGCACGTACCTAGTGTGTAATTGTGTTTGTGTACATACGCACTATATTGACAAAGAAGTGAAGGTAGCTATTAAAACTATGGTAGCCAAGTTAAAAGACACACCTTAAATTTAGAAAAGATTAGCATTTCCAAAGCATAAATGAAAGGAATCCTATGGAGTCTTTTTATTTTTACCATTTCATGTTCTGTAACCTTCATTTTAATGGTAGCTATTATCTTCTCAAATGTTATAGGCATTTTCCTAAGCTAGCAATGATCATCAACCCTTGGAATTAAAAGACACCAATAATCATCTGATAATTTGTGCCAGTGAAGCCATTTCTTGCTGCGTTCTTTTGGTTATTTTTATTCAAAATTGTGAAAAAAGCATAGCAGGTGGATTTTCTATTGAAAACAAAAGGGAGATGTATTTTGGCTAATCGCCTTGTGCAAGAGTTGTTTGGGAAATAAGAGCTACTGTTAAAAGGCAAGACAAGTGTGCAATTAGTGACAACTGTGGAGGAATTAAACACCAGGAAAATATTACAGTGAGTCTAAGTTAATGGAATGAAAATAAAAACTTTCAACTCTCAAGGCAATCTCTTCTGCCTCCTTGCTTTATATTTAGAGCCCTTTTCAGTTGAGTGCAGGTCATGGAAAAACAAAAAGAAATTATCATCTATCTTTTACTTGCATTTGAAACTGCAATACGAAGTCATTATTGGTAGAAGTAAGTCATTGTAAAAGTTTATTACATCTATAGTACATATAAAATATTAATAATGATATTTATTAAAATATAATGATACTAACAATTCCTGAGAATCACTATGTGCCAGGCTCTATTCTTGCTCCACAAGCATTAAAGTTCGTTTAGTCCTCACAATGTATAAGGATGAGTCACGTAAACCACTGAGAAAATGATGGCTCAATGAGGTCAAGTAATTTATCAAAGACCATACAGATTATCAGGGGTGAAGCAGGATTGCAGCCCATGGCCATGAGACCAAAAACCTGCTCTCTGAATGGTCATTCTGTATGCCAGTTTTTCCTGTTATTTCCTCTAGGCTTAAGCAATTCACTTGAAACAGCAGAGAAATCTAATAATGGCTACATTATTATTTGATAGCTGCATAACTTTGAGCTTCTCAAGAAGTAAGTTCTGAAACACAGGGAAATGCCTGGGACGCTGAAGCCAAAGGGTTTATAATAATGTCCCTTCTTGGAATGTTAAACCCAGTCAATGATTTAGGAGTAATTGGTAACTAAAAACATTATTTCTACATTAAAACTAATCAAATGGAGTTGATGAAATAGAAATCACATGAATTTTTAAGGTAAAATATGATGAGGATTCAAAGAAATGTTAGATTCAGCCCTATCTCCCAAAAGTGCCAAGGCCCACACCTAGAATCCTGATTTATCCTTCTCAAGTCAACATCACACCTTACCCTGCCCAGGATCCTCCTTCTTCTGATGGTAGCACCATGATTTCCCTCTAGGGAACCACCCCTCATACACACTCTCACTTCTGGTGATTCAGAATGGACCCCATTCCTGGCTCTGTGGAAAGCCTGTGGACCAAATCTGACCAATGGGATTCAATTATAGGTAATTGGGAAAGAGAAGTTCTTCGTCTGGACTTGAAGCTGGGAGGGGGATGCCCTGGAGCTGCTCTGGGCCATCTGTGTCACTACATGGGCAGGGCTTGCTGAGAACAAAGCCCACACAGAGGAAATCAGAGCCAAGTGATGGAGCAAGACCAATACCTGCTGAAATTGTTTGAGCCTGGCTATGCCTGAGGCTAACTCCTGAACTTATTAGCTATGCAAGCCAGAAATTCTTTTTTGTGTAAATCTGTTTGTGCTTCTGTCACTTGTAACCAAAGGTATCCTAATGCTATGTCCATCAGTCCATTTGATTATTATGAAAACTCAGATGTCAAGCAGCTGGCAAAAGATGGAGAGAAAAATTCAGGGATGCTGGTCGTATTTCCACAATCTAGTTCATCTTTATATCATGGGAGAAAATGGATCAGGACCCCAGAAAAAGGAGAGGCTTATGGAAGTGAACAGTCAGGACCCTCTACTTACACAAACACATAAAGCAAGCGATGAAATTAAAATGATGTACCCCCAAAATGGGCAGGATTGCCAGAATAAATAATTCTTTCTGTTTACATCATAATATGATGGTTGATATGCCTGGATAGGAATGACTTTCATGATGAGACAAAGAAGAGAACAAATGTGAATTATTCTACCCTTTAAGAAAACCATTTGCTGTTTTAGCAAAGAAAGAAATATTTTAAGAATGATGCTTGTTTATACGTATTTCTACACACCTGTTGTATTATTCAAAAACCTTGAGTCTAGAATTGGCTGTGATTTTATTTGTTGGGCTCTTAACTTTGAAACTTTATTGTCTGTTAGCTCTACAAAAGCAGAGTGGTTATCAAAGAATGACCAATGTCAAAGAAAGCTAAGCTCTGAAATCCAATCTTAGCTTGGTTAACTATTGCCGTGTGGGACTGGGCTTGTGACCTTGAAGGTATCCCCAGGTTTGGACCCTAAGTAATGATCTCAGCTTCTTTCCTGATAGTCAACACACTCTCATCACCTTTGCCAGACCAGTCTCCCCTTCCTGGTCAACTAATTTCCACCAGGTGTCTCAAATCTTGCCATTCTATCTGCTGGGAGACCCTGTTCCACAGCTGTCTCAATCTCACCTCCCTCCCAGCATCCATTTCAAGTCCTACCTACCCTGCAAAGTCTTCCTTACTATCTCAGTATATACTTATTTCCTCTGTCTGAGTTTTCAGAGCACAGAATATTAAGAAGGATGGTTTAAAGTTATTTAGTCCAATCCCACCCTCTTCCCACCAGTCTGTAGTTTATGTATTTAGCCACTGTAAACATAAATGCCTGCCTGAGGCCTGAAATTCATATAAATGCATGAGTGGTGTGGGGAGAAAGAAAATAGGGCTAAGGTACATACTGAATGTAGGACTCACTGAGTTACATGTTTTCTAAAATATCACACACACACACACACACACACACACACACACACTAGCCAAACTGTTGGCTGACACAACCCTGTCAGGACCATGGGCCACTAGTGTGGATCCTGCCTCTGTCATCTCAGCTATGCCATGATAATGAATCCTAACTGAAAACAACAGCTATGTGGAGCACACTATTTCCCATTCCATTTACTTCAGCTCTATTAGAAATCCTTCTTTAGAAATCAGTTAATACCTAGAGTCCTTGATACATATTTAAAAAATCTCTTGTATCATTCCACAAGTATTTCAAATGCATTACTAGTCTTATTCCCCAAATGTAAGCTTTTTGAGAGCAAGACACAATCGTTATGTGGCACACAGGTTGGATTAGAGGTTGATTTTATTCCTTCAACTCATGCACCATATTCCTCTGACCATGGTAATGTCTTGTTTGAACATAATTTCTCTGGAGGCCTATTTTAGAAAATGACAAATGAAGTGGCAAAGCAATTAAATCCAAAATGCCTACCCACAGGATATTGGAGAGGATCTCTCATTTCATCCAGAAATGTTGATTATGATATGATTTTTTTTGTTGTTATTTTGGTGTGTCTGGAAAGTAAAAATTCCGCAAGCATTCAGCACCCATAAATTATGCATAAATGTAGCAATTAAGTTTTTTTTTCCCTAAGCTCGTGTCAGGAGGAATGAAACACCAAAACATTAAATTCACTTAGGCAAGGCAGGTTTTAAAAAAAGAAAAACTTTAATGGGCTGATCTCATGTCAATAATTCTCAGCTTCAGTTTAAAAACAGAAATCATGATTATTTGACTAATTTCCCTTCTATTTTCATAGCCTTTGGAGGTTTTCTTACCATGCCATCAGCCAGGTTAGGTCCTGTCTTCTCAAGCGAGGCTTCTTTCATTCATTTTAGCCAACCAGCGCCAAAGGGCAGAGCTCAGAAGTCCTAAACACTCTCCATAAGTGACCAACAAAGAAAACATGCTTGCTAGCTATTGCTGACAAAAGAACCAAAGAACAATCAGGGCCTCAAAAAGTCCCTTAGAGAAAAGCACCTGTATCCATGCCTGGAGCAGAGTTGACACCTGCTGATTGGCAGATGAGCGTTGATTGAGCAAATAACTTCCTAATTTGATTAGGTTTTAAGTTTGATAGTTTTTCGAGGAAAAAGAAAACAGGTAGGGAATCCAGAAATTGATTATTCAATAATATTAACTTATTTTACTCTAGAGTGTGAATGAGACATTTTTCTGTTGATGTTGTACATACATGTTTGTTTTTATAAGCTTACTCAGTAAGAAACTTACTCCCCACACAACATTTTATTTCTTCTGTATGAGCTCATTAATATCAAGAAATAATGCCTGAAAACCCTGAGGGAAAACTACTATGTTAGGTTAATAGTGCTAACAATATTTATTGAATATTTATCATGTTCAATGAACTTCACATATATTTTCTCAATCTTCCTAACAACCATTTGAAACAATGAACATTGTCTTCCATTTAAATGTGAGAAAACTGAGACACAGACCTCTTAAGCATTTTACTCACAAGAATATATATATATATATAAAATTATAGGATTTCTGGCCTTAGAATAGCTGTGCATTAAAAATCAATAAATAATTAAATTAATTAGATTTAATTATTTGATTGATTAAATTAATATTGTTAGGGGTAGAGGGGGCAGAGCAAGATAACTGAATAGAAAGTACCACTGATCGTTCCCCTCTGCAGGAACCCTGAATTTAACTGTCTACAGAAGAAATCACCTTCTTAAGAACCAAAAATCACATTAGCACTCACAGTTCCTGATTTTAACTTAATATCACTGAAAGAGGCACTGAAGTGGGTAGGAAAGACAGTCTTGAATCATCAGCGCTACACAACTCCTCCCCCTTCCCCCAACAGTGGCCAGGTGGCACAGAGAGAAGACCTGTGTGCTTGGAAGAGGGATGGCACAGTGACTGTGAGACTTTGCATTGAACTCAGTGCTGCCTTATCACAGTGGAAAGCAAAACCAACCTGCACTCAGCTGATGCATGCCCACTGAGGGAGAAATTAGAGAAGCCCAATCCAGAGGGTAATCACCCATCCCAGTTCCAGCAAGCCTAACCACCATGGGATAAAGTACCATGGGGTCCTAAACTAACCCAAAAGGCAGCCTAAACCACAAAGACTGCACCTCCTAGATTGAATCCTGATGCTGAACTAGGCCCAGAGTTGGTGGACTTGGGGGACATGCAACCTACGGAGACACCAGCCAAGGTGGCTAAGGGAGTGCTTGCACCAACCCTCCACCAATCTCAGGAAGCACAGCTCATGGCTCCAAAAGAGACCTCTTCCTTTCACTTGAGGGGAGGAGAGGGAAGAGTAGAGAACTTTGTCTTGCATCTTGGATACCAGCTCAGCCACAGCAGGATAGGGTACCAGTCAGAGTTGTGAGGCCTCCATTTTAGACCCTAGCTCCCAGATAACATTTCTAAATGCACCCTGAGCCAGAAGGGACCCACTGTAAGGATCCAGTTCTGGCAGAATCCATCACTTGCAGATTAAAGAGCTCTTGGGCCCTGAATAACCATCAGTCCTGCCCAGGTAGTACACCGTGGGCTTTGGATGAGACTCTGAGACATGCTGGTTTCAAGCACCATCTTGATCACAGCGGACAGAGCATCAAGCAGGCTCTTTGGATCCCTAACTCCAGGCCTTGGCTCTTGGATGGTATTTTTGGACCTGCCCTGGGCCAAACGGGAGCCTACCACCCTAAAGGATGAGCCTCTGACCTGTCAGCATTCACCACAAGCTGACTGAAGAGTCCTTGCGCCTTAAGTGACATTGGTGGTAGCCTGGAAGTAATCCCTGTGGACCTGTGGTGGTGGCCAAAGGATGAGTCTCATCTGCCTGCAGAAAGGGGAAGAAAGAGTGGAAAGAACTGTTTTATGGTTTCAATGCCAGCTCAACTGTAGTATAATAGAACACCATGTAGATTTCTAAGTTTTTTTTTTTTTTACTCTATTCCCTGGCTCCCGGAGAGCACCTCTGGACCAGCCAGAGGCCTGGGGGGAACTCACTTCCCTGAAGGGAAGGATACAAACCCGGCTGATTTTACTACCTGCTGACTGTAGAGCCCTTCAGCCTTGCACATACAGGCAGTAACCAGATGGGGTCACAGTGTCCCTTGGATAAGATACAGTGCTGCGTTGGCTTCAGGTCTGACCCAGAGCAGTTCCAGAGGTGGTTGCCACAGGGGTGCTTGTGTCACCCTATGTGCAGCTCAAAGTACCTTGGCACCCAGAGAAAGCCTCCATGTTTTTGTAACTAAAAGAAGAGAACAGAACAAGAGTCTCTGCCTGGTATCTGAGAGAATTCTTCTGCATATTGCCCCAGTCCTATTATAAGATATAAATAGAAACCACAAAAAGTTAAAAAGTGGGGAATGAAGTTAAAGTGTACAGTTTGTATTAGTTTTCTTTCTGCCTCTTTGTTTATGCAAGCAGTGTTAATTTGTTACCAGTTTAAAATAATGGGTTTTTAGATAGTATTTGCAAGCCTCATGGTGACCTCAAACCAAAAAAACTTGTGACGAGGCTGGTTGCGGTGGCTCATGCCTATAATCCCAGCCCTTTGGGAGGCCGAGGTGGGTGTATCACAAGGTCAAGAGATGGAGACCATCCTGGTCAACATGGTAAAACCCCGTCTCTACTAAAAACACAAAAACTAGCTGGGCATGGTGGCACACGCCTGTAGTCCCAGCTACTTGGGAGGCTGAAGCAGGAGAATTGCTTGAACCCAGGAGGTGGAGGTTGTGGTGAGCCAAGATCATGCCATATCACTCCAGCCTGGGTAACAAGAGTGAAACTCCGTCTCAAAAAAAAAAAAAAATTATGACAGATACACATAAAATAAAAAGCAAGAAAAAATTAAATCACATCAGCAGAGAAAATCACCTTTACTAAAGAAAACAGAAAGGAAGGAAAGAAGGAATTGAAGACCATAAAACTATAAGAAAATAAATAACAAAATGGCAGGAGTAATTCCTTCCTTATCAATAATAGCATCTAATGTAAATAGACTAATCTCGTCAATAAAAAGACAAAGAATGGCTGAATGGATTTTAAAAAAAGAATCAATGATCTGCTGCTTATAAGAAACATACTTCACCTATCAAGACATAGATAGACTGAATACAGAGGGATTGAAGAAGATATTCCATGTCAGTGGAAACCAAAAAAAAGAGCGGAATTGGCTATACGAGACAAAATAGATGTAAAGACAAAAACTCTAAGAAAAGACGGGGAAGGCTATTACATAATGATATTGGGGTCAATTCAGGAGAGAATATAACAATTGTAAATATATATGCATCTAACACTGGAGCACCCAAATATATATGACAAATATTATTAGAGCTAAAGAGAGAGACTCCAGTACAACAACATCTAGAGATTTAAGCCAACCACTTTTAGCATTGGAAAGATATTCCAGACAGAAAATCAACAAAGAAACATCAGACTTAATCTGCATTATAGACTAAATGAATCTAATAGATATTTAAAGAACATTTCATCCAATGACTGCAGAATACACATCCTTTTCCTCAGCACACAGATCGTTCTCAAGGATAGACCATATGTTGAGCCACAAAACAAGTTTTAAAACATTCAAAAAATTTAAATAATACCAAGCATCTTCTCTGACCCAATGGAATAAAACTAGAAGTCAATAGCAACAGGAATTTGGGAAACTATAAAAATACATGAAATTAAAAAATATGCTCCTGAATGACAAGTGGGTCAATGAAGAAATTAAGAGAGAAATTTAAAAATTTCTTGAAACAAATGATAATGTAAACACAACATACCAAAACCTATGGGATACAGTGAAAGCAGTACTATGATGGAATTTTATAGCTGTAAATGCCTACATCAAAAATGAAAAACTTTAAACAACTTAACGGTACATCTTAAGAACTAGAAAAGGAAGAGCAAACCAAACCCAAAATTAGTAGAATAAAATATGTAATAAAGATCAGGGCAGACATAAGTGAAATTAAAATGAAGAAAACAATCCCAAAAATCAATGAAACAAAAAGTTGGTTTTTTGAAAAGATAAACAGAATTGACAAATCTTTAGCCAGATAAACTAAGGAAAAAAGAGAGAAGTCCCATATAATAAAATCAGAGATGAAAAAGGAGATATTATAAACTACATGGCAGAAATTCAAAGGATCATTAGTGACTACTATGAACAACTGTATGCCAATATGTTGAAAAATATAGAAGAAATAAATAAATTCCTAGACACATACATCCTACCAAGATGGAACCATGAAGACATCCAAAAGCTGAACAGACCAATAACAAGTAATGAGATCAAAGCAGTAATAAAAAGTGTTCCAGTAAAGAAAAACCCACCACCTGATGGCTTTACTGCTGAATCTTACCAAACATTTAAGGAAGAACTAATACCAATCCTACTCAAACTATTCCAAAATTAAAGGAGGAAGAAATACTTTTAAACTCATCCTACCAGGCCAATATTACTTTTATATGAAAACCAGACCAAGCCACATACAAACAAAGAAACAAACAAACTAACTAACTACAGGCCAATATCCCTGATGAATGTTTATGCAAGAATCCTGAACAAAATTCTAGCAAACCGAATTCAGCAACACATAAAGATCATTCATCACGACTAAGTGGGATTTATTCCGGGGATGCAAGAATGCAAGGATGGTTCAACAAACACAAATCAATCCATGTGACACATCATATCAACAGAATGAAGGACAAAACCATATGATCATTTCTATTGATGCTGAAAAGGATTTGATAAAATTCAATATGCCTTCATGATAAAAACTCTCAAGAAATTGGGTTTAGAAGGAACATACGCAACACAATAAAAGCCATATATGACAGATTCATAGCTAGTATCATACTGAAAGCCTTTTCTCTAAGATAGGGAACATGACAGGGATGACCACTTTCACCACTCTTATTCAACATAGTACTGGAAGTCCTGGCTAGAGCAATCAGACACAAGAAAGAAATAAGAGGCATCCAAATTGTAAAGTAAGAAGTCAAATTATCCTCGTTTGCAGATAATATGATCTTGTATTTGGAAAAACCTAAAGACTCCATCAAAAAAAAATGTTGGAACTGATAAATTCAGTAAAGGTATAGGATACTAAATCAACATGCAAAGATCAGTAGCATTTCTATATGCCAATAGCAAATAATCTGAAAAAGAAATCAAGAAAGCGATCTTATTTACAACAGTTACAAATAAAATAAAATATCTAGAAATTAACCAAAGAAGTGAAAGATCTTTACAATGAAAACTATAAAACATTGATGCAAGAAATTGAAGAAGACACCAAAAAATGGAAAAATCCTTCAGATTTTTTGAACAGATACTTTACAAAAGAAGACATACAAGAGGCCAACAAACATATGAAAAAATGCTCATCATCACTGGTTGTCAGAGAAATGCAAATCAAAACTACTTTGAGATACCATCTCACGCCAGTTAGAATGGAGATCGTTAAAAAAATCTGGAGACAGCAGATACTGGCGAGGATGTGGAGAAATAAGAACACTTTTACACTGTTGGTGGAAGTGTGAATTAGTTCAACCATTGTGGAAGACAGTGTGGCGATTCCTCAAGGACCTAGAAATAGAAATTCCATTTGACCCAGCAATCCCATTACTGGGTATATATCCAAAGGATCATAAATCGTTCTACTATAAGTACACATGCACACGAATGTTCATTGCAGCACTGTTTACAATAGCAAAGACCTGGAACCAACCCAAATGCCCATCGATGATAGACTGGACAGGGAAAATGTGGCACATATACACCATGGAATATTATGCAGCCATCAAAAACGATGAGTTGGTATCCTTTGTAGGGACATGGATGAACCTGGAAACACTCATTCTCAGCAAACTGACACAAGAGCAGAAAATCAAACACTGCATGTTCTCACTCATAGGCGGGTGTTGAACAATGAGAACACATGGACACAGGGAGGGAGGGGAGCACTACACACTGGGGTCAGTTGGGGGGAAATAGGGGAGGGACAGTGGGGGGTGGGGAGTTGGGGAGAGATAGCATGGGGAGAAATGCCAGATATAGGTGATGGGGAGGAAGACAACAAATCACACTGCCATGTGTGTACCTATACAACAATCTTGCATGTTCTTCACATGTACTCCAAAACCTAAAATGCAATTAAAAAAAAAAATATATATATATATATATAAAGTCTTAAAATTTATATGGAACCACAGAAGACCCAAATAGCCAAAACTATCCTAAACAAAAAGAACAAAGCAGCAGAAATCACATTATCTGACTTTAAATTATACTACAGAGCTATAGTAACCATACAGTATAGCATGGTACTGGCATGACAACAGACACATAGATCGGTAGAACAGAATAGAAAACCCAAAAATAAATCCATTCAATTACAGTGAACTTATTTTTGACAAGGGTGACTATAATATACATTGGGGAAAGGACAGTCTCTTCAATAAATGGTGCAGGAAAAATTGGATATTAATTATGCAGAAGAATTAAAGTAGACCCCTATCTCTTGCCATATGCAAAAATCAAATCAAAATGGATTAAAGACATAAATCTAAGACCTCAAAATATGAAACTCCTATAAGAAAGTATTGGGAAAATTCCCCAGGAAATTAGAATGGGCAAAGATGTCTTGAGTAACATCCCACATGCACAGGCAACCAAAGCAAAAATGGACAAATGGGATCACATCAAATTAAAAAGCTTCTGCACAGTAAAGGAAATAATCAACAAAGTGAAGAGACAACCCACCAAATGGGAGAAAATATTTGTGAACTACTCATTGACAAGAAATTAATAATCAGAATATACAAGGAGATCGAACACCTCTATAGGAAAATATCTAATGATACAATTAAAAATGAGCAAAAGATTTGAATAGATATTTCTCAAAAGAAGATTTAACAAATGGCAAACAGGTATATGAAAAGGTGCTCAACATCACTGATCATCAGAGAAATGCAAATCAAAACTACAATGAGATATTATCTGATCCCAATTAAAATGGCTTTTATACAAAAGACAGGCAATAATAAATGTTGACAAGAATGTGGAGAAAAAGGGAACTCTTGTATACTGTTAATGGGAATATAAATTAGTGCAACTACAACCACTGTGGATAACAGTTTGGGGATTCCCCAAAATTCTAAAAATAGAGATACCATATGATCCAGCAATCCTACTGCTAGGTATATATCCAAAAAGAAAGAAAATCAGTATATCAAAGAGAGACCTGCACTCCCACCTTTATTGCAGCTCTATTCACAATAGCCAAGATTTGGAAGCAACTTATGTGTCCATCAACAGATGCATGGATAAAAAAAATATGGTACATATACACAATGAGGTACGATTCAGTCATAAAAAGAATGAGATCCTGTCATTTGCAACATGGACATCATCATGTTAAGTGAAGTAAGTCAGGCACAGAAAGACAAACTTAGCATGTTCTCACTTATTTGTGAGAGCTAACAATTAAAACAATTGAACTGATGGAGAGAGAGTATAGGAGGATGGTTATCAGAGGCTGGGAAAGGTAGCGGGTGGGGGTGAGAATGGTGAATAGGTAAAAAAAAAAATGAACACGAATGTTCATTGCAGCACTGTTTACAATAGCAAGGACCTGGAACCAACCCAAATGCCCATCGACGATAGACTGGATAGGGAAAATGTGGCACATATACACCATGGAATATTATGCAGCCATCAAAAACGATGAGCTTGGGTCCTTTGTGGGGACATGGATGAACCTGGAAACCATCATTCTCAGCAAACTGACAGAGGAGCAGAAGATCAAACACCGCATGTTCTCACTCATAGGCGGGTGTTGAACGATGAGAGCACATGGACCAAGGGAGGGGAGCACTACACACTGGGGTCAGTTGGGGGGAAATAGGGGAGGGACGGTGGGGGGTGGGGAGCTGGGGGTGGATAGCAGGGGGAGAAATGCCAGATGTAGGTGATGGGGAGGAAGGCAGCAAATCACACTGCCAGGTGTGTTCCTATGCAACAATTTTGCATGTTCTTCACATGTACCCCAAAACCTAAAATACAATAAAATAAATAAATGGGGAAAAAAAAAAGACTTAGCATTTGCTCACACAACAGGATGACTATAGTCAAAAATACTTTAATTGTACATTTTAAAATAACTAAAAGAGTATAATCGTATTGTTTGCAACACAAAGGACAAATGCTTGAGATGATGAATACTCCATTTAGCTGATGTGATTGTTACACATTACATGCCTATATCAAAATATCTCATAGAACCCATAAACATATACACCTATTATGTACACATAAAAATGAAAAATTTAAAAAATTGTGGAATATTTCTGATAAAATTATTAAATATAGTAATTGGCAATATGACAAAACCTCATCCCTACAACAAATGCAAAAATTAGCATGTGCCTGTAGTCCCAGCTACTCGGAAGGCTGAGTTGAGAGGATTGATTGAGCCAGGGAGGACAAGGCTGCAGTGAGCTGTGATCACACTACTGCACTTCAGCCTGGGTGAAAAAGTGCAAATATAAATATATATGTCAAATACATATATACACTTGGACCCATGGTGATTTTAGAAGTAATGTCTGTTTTAAATATAAATAGACTTACTGAAATCCCTGAATTCCCATGTGTTAGTCCAGGTCCTCTAAGAAAGACACACTAAAATGGGTAGTGTGGATTGAATTATATCTCCAGAAAATCTGTTGAAGTCCTAATCCTTCAGTGCTTGTGAATGTGATCTAATGTGCAAGTAGGATTTTTTGCAGATGATCAAGTTAACGTGAGGTCTTTAAAGTAAGCCCTAATTCAATATGACTGCATCCTTATAAAAAGGGGAAATCTGGGCACAAATGTGAAAATGGCAGACGATGTAAAGACAGAAGGAGAACATCTACAATCCAAGAAACATCTGAGGCTATGAAAGCTAGGAGAGAGCCATGGAACAGCCCTCAGAAGGACCCAAGCCTGCAGACACCTAGATCTTGGACTTCTATCCTTTAGAACTGCAAGCAACACGTTTCTTTTTGTTTAGGTCCCCAGTTTGTGGTGGTTTTTAAAGCAGCCCTAAGAAGCTAATATAGTGGATAAGACTTTCAGAAGATAAATTGCAGAAGACACCTATAAGGGAAAATGGAGCTGGCATCAAAGGAGGATGGGAATCCCATCAAAGTGCCAGGCAGGCCTGTCCCTTATGAACCAGAAAAGGAAGGAAGGTTGAGTGGGATAGTCTTAGGCTGCATTCCAATTCTAAGAAAACTTGGCAAAACTGATAGGAAGTCCTTGAACCAAAGTTCTTGAATCCAAATACAAGTCCCACATCTCCCAGGAATAGGCTGGCCTTAGTGTCTTTGCCAAGCTCAGTTATTGGCTTGAAGCAGCCCATGGAAGTATGGCTTTAGCTCTAATGTAGTGATGACTTTCAGAACATGACAGCTGAGAGAAACAGGGATCTGAGAGGCACATTTTCACTGCTTCCACAATCTAGTCTTGTTTGTATTATGAATGTCTTCTGAAAGTTAAGCTATAAGGATTTTGGAATCTTTCTAAGAAAGTCACCATATACATAGTGGTTAAAAGCCTAGTCTCCAAAATTGGAGGCTAATCTAATTCAATAGACTAGACATGAGTGTTAGTTCTGCCTCTATTATTTATCACTGTTTAAACTCAGGCAGCTAATACACCTCTTCGGACCTCAGTTTCTTCTTCTGTAAAATGTGGATAACAACAGCTACCTCAAAAGGTCACATAGTTTTAAATGAAATAATGTAAGAAAAGCACTCAGCATAGTTTCTGGCACATATTATCAAACAAAAAATATGATACATGGCCATTATACCATTATTATTGATATTATCAATTGATATTATTAATGATATCACTTTTGAGGTTTACTTAGGTTGTTTGTTTTGCCAGGCCCACATTGTTTAGCTCCTCTCCTCCCTTTTTTAAATAACAGATCTAGTCTTTCCTATAGAGAACACAGGTGGTGATGAGTCCCTCACCACCTGCCCATCACTGGGATAGTTTCAAATCTTAGAGATAGCTCATTAAAAGTTTCCATTTCCTGCATCATCTGGAACAGTGACATGTTCTAATGGGGCTAACTGGTCATCTGTTTGTTTAACCTAAAGCTGCCTCCTTGCATATTTTAAATTTGTCCCAAAGGTGTTGCTGTACATTGTGAACTGTGACCTACCTGGAGGTGTAAATAGACTGTAAGCTACTCTTGTGCCAATCACCTAGTTTGGGCCAATTAAGCAGAGGGAGAAACTGTTCAAATAGCGTTCAAAGAAGGCAAATGCCGAGGTGTAACCAATCCAGCTGTTTCTGTACCTCCCTTCCATTTCTGGTACGTCTCTTCCCCTTTTCTGTCCATGAATCTTCTACCCTGTGGCCTTGCTGGAGTCTCTCTCAGACCACTGTGGCTCGGGCTGCCCGATCTATGATCAATGATAATTCTTTGTTGAATCAAACTCTGTTAAATCTAATTTGTCTACTGTTTTTCTTTTATCACTGCCCACCCAAGCTTCCAGGGAAGAGGTTCTCTTTCTACAATGGCTATGAAGTCCTGAATGTCCCTGCAGAAGCTGGATCCTGCTGACCCCTGCTATGTCAGTTTGTGCCACTCTCTTCCTTGTTCCCTGTGCCCCAGCTGCACAGGCCTTCTTTTAGGTCCTCAGATATCATAAACCCTTTCTTAACTGAGGCCTTTACCCCTCATACTCCCCTTGCTGCTCCTGTACTTGGTCAGCTTGTCTTTCAAATATTGTCTTAAACATCCCTTCCTTGGAGAGGCATTACGCTTTCTCTAAGGTCTCTAAGGCATCACAAAGTTAATATGTCTAAATCTAAATTCATGATCATCTCCCCAAACCTGGTCCCCTATCCCTGTGAACAGTTTCACCATTCACAGAGGTAAGTTAGAAGCATAAATTTTGACCTGCTGATGATAATCATGCATCACCTGCATGTAGAGCCATAGGAGAGCTAAAGATGCAGAACCTTGGGGCTAGCTATAACTGGACTTTCCATGTAACTGAGCCAATACATCTGCTTTTCTTCTTAAGCATGTTTGAGCAGGGTTTCTTTTACTACAGTCAAAGCAGCCCAAGCTAATACATTTATTATCATCATAATCATCATCATCACTATCAACATTGTTAAGATGCTTGAGGCTATTTTTATGTATTTGAAAAATTAGGGGCCCCATCTCTCCAGAAGATGTACATGTGAACTTATTGGCAGACAATGGGGTTGGCTGGATGACAAATTAGAGCTTCATCCAGATAAATGGTTTTAGGAGCCAGAACATCAGAGGTGAGCTTCTTGCTAAGGTTTGGCTGTCCTTAACCTTCAGCAGAGCTCATTTTTCACAGTCACAAAAACCATTTCACAAAACTTTGAGAACTCCATTCATCCATCCACCTGGGTGTCACTGGGAGTGATTTAGAAGGATTACAAATCTTCCATGCCTTTCCACTGTCCTTAGAATAGACAAAAATCTAGCCTGAGATCCCAGCACAGCATGAACTAAAACACCTTGACACTAAGTCCTGTTTCTACTAGGGGATGAATCTAGGGTGGGGAAGCTGGGTGGAATGCATAATCTACGCTAAGCATTATCTGTTTTCTAGCCACAGTGATGGATTCAGGGATGAGTCTTAACCTCTGCTTGACCGGACAGGTTGAGAATCAGACAATATTTACTAGGGTTGCTGAAACAAAGACTCTTCTTTCCTGCTGGGTATAAATGCATAAGTGTAAAATTCCAGGAGCTTATAAAAACCATCCTGGGATTCAAAGGTGAATCAGCCTTAGAATGAAGTTAAACTTGGGGAAAGAAAAGCAGAAATAGAGAAGAAATTCCTAAGCCTCTGTGACATTATTGAGTTACCAGATCAACTTTCACCTGGAGTCAGATACGCCTGGAGTAAGTGAGATACTCCTGGACTTTTCGATTACTTGAATCAATAACTTTCCTTTAGAGTTTAAGCCTGTACACAGGGTTCTCTGTATCTTGTAACTAAGCATCTGAAGAGACATATATAAACATATACATATGTTTTTTTCTGAAAAGGTCAGAGTTTCTATCATATTCTCAAAAGATCTGTGACCCCCAAAGAAACATTTTTAAACCCAGGATTAAAAAATTCCTAAGATTCTTTGCAGTATTAGCATTCTGTGCTCTTCTAGTTAATTTTGTTTTAAATTCCAAGTTTAGCTGATAATGCACAAAGCAACACACTATAAAAATATGGCTCCAAATAAAATTAGGCTTTTCTATTATAAAAAGAAATGTAGGCTTACTAGAAAAAAAATTGAAAAATATAAAAAGTATAAAATAACAGAGAGACAGCCAGTGTTAATATTTGGAGGTTATTTTTCTATGCATTTTTACACACAATTTTATGGAAGGTTTAATGTGGTTAAGCTTATACTATAAATATACAATGTTTTGTCTGAATATTTTTATTTGACATTATAAGTATTTCCCCAGATTATTAGAAATCTTTTGTAAGCATCTTTTTAAATGGCTACGTAACTTGCCTCTGATCACTATAATTTCCTTAATGTTAGACAAAATGAGGTAGAAAATGACCCTATTTGCCTTTTTTGAAAAAGGAATGTTAAACAAGGAGCCACCAGGGATGGAAATGTTCATCACGATTGCAGTCAAACCATGGGGAAAACGTGGAGAAGGAAGGAGAAGTGTCAGGATGTTCTAGGGAGCCCTTATCTCTCATTTAGGCCCCTCTCTGAGTGTCATCTTCAAACTTCTCTTGCTGCAGAATAACTTCCTCTGGTTCTTAGGCCACATTGAAGCTTATAACCATTAATGGCCTTCACATTTCATGATTAGTCCCTAGAGAGATTGACTCTAGCTAAATCTTTATGTCAACTTACCAGGAAAGGAGCTCTGACTGGTCTAACTTGAATCAGATGCCCACTCTGAGTTATTTCCACTCTTCCAGGGCAGAGGATGGGAGATGGATTTTCATATTGTACAAAATGACTGCTGGGAATTCACCAACATGGGTTTGGGCCTCACTCATATTGATCAGGAGGAACAGTTCCCAGAAACAAACAAACAAACAAACACACAAACACACACAGGTCATTGACTCATGCTCTGAGTCAATGACTCCAAATTATCCACTGTGACAACAGGTTACAAATATATCACCCTCCCACATCCTAAATTTTTCCACTGTTCTTTGCTCTAAATATCAATCTCTATAGAAGACTTCCCCAATAACTGAGTTTTCCTGCTGGGCTCCACATGGTGATTAGATAAAAAGATCCATTTTTCACTTTCATGGCTTTTTTTTTTTTACCCATTTTCTGCCCAACTTCTTCAAAACCAGATTTAGCGGAGGCCAGCCTGTGCTAATTTGCAAGGCTGCATGAACTTTCTCATTGTTTGTAATACAAAACACTTCCCTCCAGGATCTTCCCTGACAAAGAACTAAAAAACGCTGGCTTTTTCTGCATATTTGATTTATTAGGCTTTTGATGTCTCCTGCCTGCCCATGGCCACCCCATGGGTTGGGGAGATTGGGGTACAGCAGGCAGCAGGGAGGGAGAAAAGGATAGGTGAGAGAAAAGTAGCAGAGCATTTGAGTAACTCCTCTGAGCTCCAGTGCATGTCTTGTAAATATTCACTGAGAACTCTCTAAAGTTTAGACTCTCTTGAAGCTAATAAATGTGTGTCTCTACGGAGACATAAAAGGGCCCATGCAGCCTGTTGCTAGTGAATCTAATCAGTAGCTACCCACATCTCATGTTTGTTAACTGTTCACAGTCTGAATGGCATCAATTGAAGGAATTTCCTTCCTTCAGGAGTTCTCCTGCCACTAGACACTTAATTAGGGATTGTCCTAGTGCTGTAAGTAACACAAATAGAAATAAGACAGATCCCAGATCCTAAAGATGTTTCCAATCTAATGGGTGAGCAAAAGCCTACAATGAGGTACACAGTGTAATCAGAGAATGGGCAAAAGAAGTGGTAATTCTGTGAGATTAGACAGGTTCATGAAGAAAGTAAAATTCACTTACATCCTTAAAGTGAATATAATCCGGATGAGGAGAAAAGTGGTGGAGTGAAGAAGACATTCAAGTAAAAAAATAATATGACTAAAAAAGAAGAGATGGTAAGAAAAAAACAATAAATAGTGCTTATTCAGAGATATTGCCTACTCCAGTAAGATTTTAACAGAAAGTGCAAATGGCGGATTTAGAAGACAAAAAGCTGGAGAGACAGATAAAAGCCAATCATTGGCCTACTCTAAATGTTGGGCTAAGGCATTTGGGCTTTATCTTGTAGGCAGTGGTGGAGTCAGAGAAGGCCAGAGTCAGGGAAAAACATGGTCTTATTTTCCCTGAAAGAAAACTCTGGAGGCAGTTGAAAGAATGGATTGAGAAAGGATTGAGAGGTTGTGCTATGTTTAGGTAAGAATACCTCCAACTAGAATTTCGACAGAAACAAAAGAACAGAAGAAAACTATCATCACTGCTTTGCATCTACAATAAGTACTTGAAATAATTTTCTTGTTTGAGTTCAAAGGAAAGAGAAATTCATGTGAGCTGGGTTTATGAGGAAAAGAGGAGGTACATCTTAAGGAAGAGTTATAAGTTGTATGATGATGGACCAATCCACTAAGTATCCATTGCAAAGGAGTGAGCAAAGAAGTGTACAGTTGAAGAAGTATTATCAATCAAGTAGTCTTAGAGTGGACTGTGATTTACATAACAAAAGAAGTCACCTTCTCTGTGGTTATTCCTTTTACCTTTAAACCAAGATCAATCTACCATATTCTCGATCGGAAGGAAGAACATTTGCACCCAAAATGACTGAACAGTACTTGCAACTGCAGTTGACAAATACTACCTGTGATGAGGCTCAGGTAATTTCTACCTCATCTCTTTTTGCAATTCTATAGCTGGGAAGTCAGTATAAAAAAAAAAGAGAAAAAATAAAAAAACAACACTAGGCTGTTTCTGCAGAGGCATTGGTCATCTTTGCTTGGGTATTTCTTCATGCATGAAATGAGGATTAATTATCTAGCCAGACTTTGTAAAAGAGTTCTTGAGGGGACAAAATGACAGAAAGTATATGCAAATGCCTTGAAAGCAAAATCAGCAAAGTAAGCTGCATACAGTCAATATAATATTAGATTCAAAATTTCAATCTGAGTATGTGGATAGCCATTGGAAAAAAAAATACAGCAAAAACCAAAACAAAAGTTTTTCTTGCACACATGATATGGACCGGGGGCTATACTAGAGGTTTTTTATGAATAGCCTCATTTAATTCTCACAAGAATTCTATCAAATTTAATTTGTTTTTTTTTTTTTTTTTTTTTTTTCAGATGGAAACAGTGAGATTCAGAGAAGTTAAGGGCCAGATCTAAGATCATGAAGTTAGTAACATAGCAGAATGTGAACCCAGGCAGGCTGGTCATAGAGCTCATTCATATAACCTCTACACTACACTGCCTCCAAGGGACCCCAAGCTCAGTAGGATACCTCAGAGAAACACCTGGAGATGGATTGACAAGACAGACTCTCTGTATAGTTGACAGTCTCTCTATACAGTTGATGGTCGTACCTAGAGCTCAGCTCCCACTGAAGACACATGTCCAGCCTAATGCCAAGCTGTAGGAGGCAAGGAAAAAGAAAGGCTGATATACTTTTTGATGATACAGCCATCAAAAGTAAGAGAAATAAGGCATGGGCTGGATACATTATAGGTACACATAGTGGAAAACTGGAAAACAGCTGTGTGTGGTATGGAAGAACGAACAAATGAATAGGTAGATACATTTATATACTTGGTGTCATGAAGGCCTCCCATTTTGCTGCAAATTGTCTTTGGCTAAATTGTATTTTTTTAGGTCTTCTTTATATAATATTGCTTATGAGCAGTTGGGAAATGACCAGGGAAACAGATTCCCATAATTACTCAAAACAAAGTTATTTTTGAGATTCTGAACAAGACAGTGCCTTGAAGCCAGTCCTTCAATGTCTTATTTCTAGGTGTGACTGATCTGACACTCCCCAGTTAGCTAATGCAGTAACTACTCAATCATAAAAGGCTGCTATGGAAAAGATCTTGCAGGAAGACATGTCCAGGGAACATGTTAATTTAAATGGCTCTGTCACAAAGCAACAAATGTCATGAATGGGTGAACTTATGTAGATGTAATATGTTCCATATATTCTGTACCTTGAGTAAATCTCGACCTACTTCTTTTATCTGTGGATAGGGAAAGATGGGTAGTGTAGCATACTTCAGGTTCTACCACTAAGTTGCTGTAATATCTAGGCAAGTCACAACCTCTCTAAGCTTCTGTTTCCTGGCTTTTAAAATGGGAACAATAATGATGCTTATCTCAGGATATTCTGCAGATAAAATGAAATGACACATGTTAAGTACTTAGCTTGGTGCCAGGAACATGAGCATATTTCCAAACCGTTAGCTGCTTTATAATTATTACTGTTGTCACAAGTGATGTATTTATAATGGAAAACCTTCACAGCCCATCCTCCAAAAGCAGAGGCTAAGAAGCAATGTGTCCTTGTTTTATAACCATTAATGTTTCTCTATAAAAATAAAAAAGGGGAACTGGTATTTTTTCTTTCACTATTTTATCTGAAATAAAAATTTTATCAGGTATTCTATATGTGATAAAATAAATATAAAAGGGAAGAAGGTGTCTTGTGAGCCCCTCCAAATACTTACTTACAAATGATAGGTGTTCACAGGCTCAGCACCTTATAGCCCTCCCAAGGTACAAAGTAGAATGACCCATCAGATAAATTGCTGGAAACATAAGTGACCTGGATCGCAAGGGCTAAAGGACTGCATTTTGAGCAGTAGCTTAGAGTATGTCCCTCTGGTGGCACATGGCTCCTCATCAGAGGGCACAATGGATTCTGGCATTGCAGTAATACACCTTATGGTTAGCACATGACTTAGGTTTTCCATCATTTCTGATGCCCTTTCTTTCACTCCTTAGGTAAATGAATGATATCTCATTTCCTGGCCAATTCTTTTTGAATCTCAGAGATTCTTAGAACCTAAGACTTTCTAACGGAGCTGGCAGAGAGCCTGCTTACAAGCTGAGGATAGAGCCCAGACAGAGGCCAGAATGATAGGCTAAGGGTGATAATAGGGATGCAGTTCTGGACAAAAGTTTCTGGGACTGCCTAAATGTAGACCAGGAAGTAAGTGGGTAGCAAAAGGGATTCTTAGTAGTCAGAGGTATGAACAATGACATATTAATTCTGGAAAGATTTTTAGGGATTCTTTATTCCAAGTTGACAAACTGGTACCTTGTAAATCAAAACAAATACAAAGAAGTGTTTTGTTTGGTATGCTTAGTCTTTAAGATTAATTTGAAGGAGATACCAACCTTTCAAAATTAGGAAATTATGGATGATAATTAAGATTTCTGGCTTCTCAAAAAAAAAAAAAAAAACTGATGGTTTTGATAACCCTAGCAGCAACAACCTGAGTTTCAGCTGTCCTCTTCAAGGGTTTATCATGGTTCTATGACCTCTGAGATGTCCTCAATGTTGGAGGCAAAGGAAAGCTGTCATTTACCATTGAGACTGTGCTGCAGTGGTTTCGGTAAACATGTTGCTATCGAAAGTAGGAGAATATAAGATAGACCAGAAGAGCTTGGTTTTCCAAGGAAGATGAGAGAGGAAAAATGTATTTTCTGACATGAGGGCAATTTCTGTGCATTTCTCATCCAAACAAAGCCTGTCTTTGTCAAAAAAACTTAAGGCAGACACCGTTGTGAAACAAGCCTAGCCTGCTTTAGTCATTATTCACCTCTCTAATTCCTATTGACACCTAAGTTTGTAGACCTGGGCTAATTCAACCCCACCATTGTACAGATAGAGAAAGTGGGGCACAGAGAAGGCCCAAGATCTCAGGTACACGCAACAACACTGGTACCGGGGCTATAAATCTATGAAATATTGCAAGCAGTGAAGAAGCAGGAGCACAAGTGAGTGGTTTGTGTAAAGAAGGTGGGTGGTGGAATGATGCGGTCATGGGGAGGTGTGTATGGGTAGAGTTTAATCTAAGCCCTGAAGGAAGGTCTTTGTATGCCTCATGCGCAGCACTGCAAATCCTCTTGGCAACAGCCAGTTATGTGCAGTCTCCTACCAGCTTTGGGCAGGTCATGCTCTGGGGCTTGGCATTCACACATCCACAGCCCAGGAGTAAGAGGAGTTAATACTACTCAGGACAACCCTTGGCTGAAAAGGATGGATGCTGATGGGCAAACATGTCTCTTCTCTATAATCCCTCCAAATGCACACTTCAAAGACAATTTTACATGGCTTCTCAAAATATTCCATAAAACAGCAACAGTCACCTGTAATGATAGTCAGTTTTATAACATAGCCTCATTGTCTCTTTCTCCTTCCCCAGTGATTTAGCTCAGGCTGCTATAACAAAAATATCATAAATCAGCTTAAACAACAAAAACTTATTTATTGCAGTTCTGGAAGCTGGGACGTGCAAGACAAGGTGCCAGCAGATCCAGTGTCTGGTGAGGTTCCACCTCCTTTCTTGCAAATGCCAACTTTTTGGCCATATCGTCACAGGATAGAAAGAGAGAGACAGACAGACAGACACAGAAAGAGAGAGAGAGCAAGCAAGCTCTCTCATGCCTCTGCTTATAAGGGCACTAATCCCACTGATGAGGATGACCTTATGACCCATTCTTATGACGTAACTGCTTCCCAAGGGCCCCACTTCCTAATACCATCACATAGGAAACTAGGCTTCAACATATGAATTTTAAGGAGACACAACATTCAGTACGTAGCATGCAGTCACCCTCATGTCTGACAGCTGGAACATATCTCCAAATAAGCTACTCCCACAGAAGCCTGTGTGAGACACAAGTTCAGTGGTGGTAGAAGATAGATAGGTATCATTTCAGATAGGATGGCAGGTAATGTTCGGGACAGGACTGAATCTCTGAGGCAAGGTTTCTTGGCAAAGGAATACTTGGGAATAATTAGTTTCCTTGGAATTACATCATACAAACCCTTGCGAGTTTTAATTAAAGGATATTAGAAGTGCCCTTAGAATGCCCTGTTCAGTGATTCATTGCCAAGAGTAATTTGTGAAACAGAGTTATGAGATTAAAACAGCTGAGGCATTAGGAATTGTTTTTGTTTTTCCTTTAATATTTAATTCAAAGTATTCAGGAAATGTTCAATGGAATGAAACAGTCAAAATTTTTAGAACTCTTTCAATATGTGTCCAAACCTTCAAATTATGCCATTATTGGAGACAGAGTTTCATATTATCTTAAGTGGGTTTCAGATCCTATTGCTTGGTTTCACTTTTCTTGATAATTTTAATGAGTGATGTCTAGACCTTTTCCTTTCAGAATTTCCAGAGTAAGATTTGGAGTTACTTCTGAAGGTAGTTTGTTAGGAAAACATGTGTGTATGATGTGACATTAGATGAAGATAGCTCTTGTCTGACACTCATTCCCTGGATGACCTTAGCTAAGTCTCTTTTCCTGTATTTGCCTCAGTTTCCTCATCTATAAAACAAGGGGACGTAACCCTAGCATTAGGAAGAAGCATATACATTATGTAGTTCAACCCTAGGGTGTGAAGATCCCTTATTCAACATCCTAGGAAACTAACCGTCTCATTTCAACATGAATCTTCCCAGTGCCTTGCACTAAATGCTTTCCAAAATAGCCCATTCCCTTTTGTGGAGAGTGCTAACTTACTCTGCTAGCCAAAGTGCCAGTTTGAAATTTTATAAATGGAGGAAAGATAGTTGTTTATTTGCCTGTTTGCTTGTTTGTATGTCTGATTTATAGAGGCTTACCCCAAATATAATTCAATATGACAAGGAAGTTTCACAAGTCAAAGAGTCTTGAATTTACTAACATTATCAATGATTTTCTTGCTTTACTTTGGCTTAGCACCAAAATTTTCTCCCCAAAGCTCTTGGGTTTCATAGTTTTACATGATCCCTCAGTCTGGAAGGCTGAGAAACATTTTCCCACCAAATGCCACATTAACACCTCAGAATCCTGGTGATGGCATCATCTAACCAGCCCTATGGTGGGAGACTCACGCTCTAAGCACCTGCCTCTGACCCCACGTAAGCCTGACTACTTACTCTACATAAGTAGAATCAGGTCAGTGGATCTCTGGCCTTTGAGCTATCTCTTCATCCAACATCAGTAATGTGGTTACACTCTGTGTCCCCACCAAAATCTCACCTCAAATTGTAATCCCCAAAATCCCCGCATGTCAAGGGCAGGACTAGGTGGAGGTAATTGGATCATAGGGACAATTTCTTGCATGCCGTTCTCATGGTAAGAGTGAGTCTCACAAGATCTGATGATTTTACAAGCATCTGGCAGTTCTCCTGCCTGCACTCTCTCCATCCTACTGCCCTGTAAGGAAGGTGCCTGCTTCTCCTTCACCTTTTGCCAGGATTGTAAGTTTCCTGAGGCCTCCCCAGCAATGTGGAACTGTGAGTTAATTACATCTCTTTCTTTTGCAAATTACCTTGTCTCGGATATTTCTCTATAGCTGGGTGAGAACAGACTAATACAATCTGTATACTTGGGAGTGAATATCAGTTATCTGACTCTCACAAATTTGGCCTCAGGATAATGCCTTAAAAAATCTTTTCAGAAGAAAGAACATGACAGAGAGTTCTAATCTGGCTTTCTCCTTGACTCAAGTCTCTAAAGAGCTGGAGTCAGACATGGCTAAGGCTGGCATTTCTGGGCCCTCTTTGTGTGGGTGCCATCTGATTAAGCATCTGTAGGTGTCAACGCCTAGCTGACATCCAGACCTTTCCTTCTGGCTAGACTTCAATGGCCAAATGTGGCCTTTCAGCTCACATCTGTCCTCCAGGCTGGTCACATGCTGGGTACTAGCATTTTGGCAGACCGTACAAGCACAGCAATTACAGCTGTCTCTGTGTGGTCCTGCACATCCAACCCTCTTAATTAACTGGCTTGCTTTAAGTTCATTTTTTGAAATATTGCCCTTAACCCCAACAGTGTAGTGTTCCCCAAAGAGGTTTTGCACCTCTTTCATTAGATTGTTTCTAGATACTTGGTATTATATTTGCTCCTCTAACGATACATTTTCTTAAATTTCACTTTCTACTTGTTTCTGGTTTATGGAAATACAACTGGAGTTCTACAGTGAAACTCTGTGATACCATGCTCTGTAATAATGCAATTTTGGATATAAAGCAATTGGTGTTTGAGTCCTCTCTCTGGCCTCCATTCTCCCAGAAGTATTTTGGCTAATGTTCTCTAAAGGCAGGAGGAACATGGCTAGTAAGTGACTATTTTTTGCTCTGTAATTATGTGGGACTTTCTTGGGTCCTTGTATGGACAACTGGGTATAGCATAAGTTTCATCTTTACTTCTGTACCCTGTGTGTCAACACAGATGGCCTGAAATCTTTCATTCTACACTAACGTCACCAGAAATGAAACCCCACACTTTAGTGATTGAATTTGTGGATGCCACATATAACACTGTAGCAGACTGTTACAGTACATTGGTGTCATTTCCTGAAGACTTGCTTCTATATTGCTTCTATATATTCAATTTTCTATATTGCTGTTTGTTTAATATCTCTAATACTTTGCTATAGATTCTTTTAAATTTCCTTTATCACCTAAAAATAATGAAGGTTTCTTTCCTCCTTTCCTTTCCTTATGTCTTTATCCCTAATTTTATCTTCATTTCTATAAAGAATATGTGTTTATAATGGACATCCTCATCATATAGCCAATATTAAAGGAATAGTTTCAGCATTTCACCTTGAACATAGTATTTGCTCTAAGTCTTTTGTAAATACTTTTTATCAAATTAAATCCCTGCCAATTTCTTATTTGGTAAGAGTTTTTATTATAAATAGGTATTTAATGTTATTAAATCTTTTTCTGCCTCTACTGAAGTGATTGCATGATTAATTCTCTAATGTTATAACCTAAATACAATCCAAAGTTCCTCAAATCAGCAAGTAATTTCTATATAATATATAATAGTTTTCCCTTTTTTATGCGATGCTTGATCCAGTTTGCTGATATTTTGCTTGGGACTTTTGTCTTTATTGTTATAATCAAGATCGATCTGTTTCTTAATACTGTCATGTGCTACCTCATAAAATGGGTTGGAGAGTCTATTCTCTTTTTCAATTCTCTGGAGAAATTGGACTAAGACTAGCGTTGTTTCTTCTTGGACATTATATAGCACTCATAGGTAATGTTATCAGGGTTATAACATTACCTTCAAGATTTTGTTGAGGGGATATTTTGATAAATGGATTTAACTTTTTTACTTATAGGATTTTCGTGCTTTATCTATCTTGTGTCAATTGTATTGATTTGTATTTCTGTAGGAATTTCTTCATTTACTCTAAATTTTCAAAATTTTTGGCATAAAATTGTAATATCTTCTTGTTGCTTTAAAAAAGTATGTAAAGGCTCTGTAATGATGTTCCTTTTTTATTCCTGACATAAACTATTTGTGAGGTTAATCAATTATATTGGGTTTTTTTCTCAGAGAAGCAAATTTTAGCTTTGTTGATTCTATTATCTGGGTGTTTTCAATTTCATTAACTTCCATTTTGTTCCTTCTACTTTCTTTGGATTTGCTGTTTATTGCATTATTCAATTGAATAATTTTCTGGATTTTTTGGTCCATTTGTTCCATCAATTATGAAGAGATGTTTGTTAAAATTTTTTACATTGCAGATTTGTACATTTTTCTTTGTAGTATGTCATTTTTTGTTTTAGCTTTTTTGAGGCATATTATTAGAAGCACACAAATATACCTTTCTTCTTAGAGACATGGCTTCATTCTGTCATCCAGGCTGGAGTTCAGTGGCGTGATGGAAACTCACTGCAGCCTCAAGCTCCTGGACTTAAGCGGTCCTCCCACCTCAGGCTCCTAAGTATCTAGGACTACAGATGTGCATCACTATGCCTAACTAATTTATAATAAAGAAAATTTAGGAGTTAGTTCTTGTTATGTTGTCCAGGCTAGTCTAGAACTGCTGGCATAAAGCAATCCCCCAACTTTGGCCACTCAAAGCACTGGGATTATAAACGCGAGCCACCGCACCCAGCCTACAAATGTATCTTTCTGTAGAATGAGATCTTTTACCATTATGAAGTTACTTTATCTATAATAATGCTTTTATTTCTTAGATTCTACTTTGTCTGATATTAATATGGCTACATCAGTTTTCTTTTGATTAATAGTAGTACAGTGTGTCCGTCTGTGTCCCCTTTTTTCTATATTCTTATGTTTTAGATCTCTTTCATATAAACATTATAAAGTATGTTTTTTTAAAAAAAATTCCTGTCTGATAATTGGTTTCTAATAACTGGAGTTTTTGTCCGCTTATACTTAGGTAGTTAATGATACATTTAGGTTTGATATCAACTGTCTCATTTTGTGCTATTTCTGTTCTAGGATCTGCTTTCTCTCCATTTTGTCTTCTTTTAGAGTAACTGTTATTATTTCATTGTTCTTAACATCTATTAGTATTGGGGATTATATCTGTGGCTCCTTTTTGAAATTGACACATTAGAAATTACAATATGAATCCTCAACTTTAAAATATAATATCAGACATTATTCTTCATTATGGACAATTCAAGTAACTTATTTACTAGCATCTTAGCTTACAGGCATTCGTATGCAATTATTTCGATATATTTTAATTTCATAAGATATAACTATTATTTCTATTAATTTCATTTTAATTGCTCTTCTTTATACTTTTCTTGCATCTCAGACTTTCCACCAGCAACCACTTTACTCCCACTGAAGCTTCTTCATTAGAGTTTCCTTTAGTGAGGACCTGATGGTAGCAAACTACCTCCACTTCTGATTGTGTGAAAAAATAATGTTTAATGTTCCCTTTATTCTTAAGACATATGTTAACATAAAATATTGGGTTAACAATTACTTTCCTTTATCACGTTGAAGATTCTCTAGCTTCTAGCTTCTGTTTTGTTGTTGAGACATTGGCTTTCATTCTAGACAGGGGTCAGCAAATTATATGCCCTGGGCAAATCCAGCCTGCAGCCTACCTCAGTGAAGTTTTATTGTACTGCAGCCATGCCCATTCATTTCCATATTGGCTATGGCTGTCCTCATATTATCATGGCAGAGTTGAGTATTTGTAACAAAGACCACATGGCCTTCAGAGCACAAAGAAACTAATGTTGGGCCCTTTTTAAAGAAAGCTTGCTTACTCCTAGTTTAGCAGCCACTCCCTTTGAAAGCCATTTATTTTCTCTGGTTTCTTCAAAGATTTCTCTCTTCCATTTTCTCCATTTTCACTACAGTATGCCTCTTTTATTCATGCTTCCTGAAATGTTTGGGGTATCTTGAATTTGTTGACTAATACCTACTATCAGTGCTTAAAAATTCTGAATCATTCTCTCTGTTAGCTGTCTATTAGTGCACACAAAATTCACTAATTAGCCACTAAGACAATAAACATTTATTATGTCTCAGGTTCTGTGTGAAGGAAATTTGGGAATGACATGGTTGAGCAGCTCTTACTCAGGAGCTCTCATAAGGCTACTTTCACACATCAAATGAAATTTATTTAGTGAGTACTGAAGGATTGACTAGCATTAGAAGATCCACAGTGAGTAAGTCACATGGCTGGCAAGGTGGTACTGGTTGTTGGTGGAAAGCCTCCATTTCTGTTCAGATGAGCCTCTCCATACAGGATACTGCCCAAAGTAATTTATAGATTCAATGCTATTGCCATCAAGCTACCAATGACCTTCTTCACAGAACTGGAAAAAAAAACATCTTAAGCTTCATATGGAACCAAAAGAGAGTCCACATAGCCAAAATGATCCTAAGCAAAAAGAGCAAAGCTCCTGGAGGCATCATGCTACCTGATTTCAAACTATACTACAAGGCTACAGTAATCAAAACAGCATGGTACTGCTACCAAAACAGAGATATAGACCAATGGAACAGAACAGAGGCCTTGGTGGCAGTGCCACACATCTACAACCATCTGATCTTTGACAAACCTCACAAAAACAAGCAATGGGGAAAGGATTGCCTGTTTGATAAATGATGTTGGGGAAACTGGCTAGCAGTGTGCAGAAAGCAGAAACTAGGCCCCTTCCTGACACCTTACACTAAAATTAACTCCAGATGGATTAAAGACTTGTAAGACCTAACACCATAAAAACCCTAGAAGAAAACCTAGGCAAAACCATTCAGGACACAGGCATAGGCAAGGACTTCATAACTAAAACACCAAAAGCATTGGCAACAAAAGCTAAAATAGACAAATGGGACCTAATTAAACTCTAGAGCTTCTGTACAGCAAAAGAAACAATCATTAGAGTGAACCAGCAATCAACAGAATGGGACAAAATTTTTGCAATCTACCCATCTGACAAAGGGTTAATATCTAGAATCTACAAAGAACCAAAACAGATCTACAAGAGAAAAACAAACAAAACCATCCAAAATTGGGAGAAGGATATGAACAGACACTTCTCAAAAGAAAACATACATGGGGCCAACAAATATATGAAAAAATGCTCATTAGCGCTGATTATTAGAGAAATGCAAATTAAAACCACATTGAGATACCACCTCACACCAGTTAGACTGGCAATCATTAAAAAATCAGCAAACAGATGCTGGAGAGGATGTGGAGAAATAGGAACACTTTTACACTATTGGTGGGAGTGTAAATTTGTTCAACCATTGTGGAATACAATGTGGCGCTTCCTCAAGGACTTAGAAATAGAAAATCCATTTGACCCAGCAATCCCATTACTGGGTATATATCCAAAGGATTATAAATCATTCTATTATAAAGACACATGCACATGCATGTTCATAGTGGCACTGTTTACAACAGCAAAGACCTGGAACCAAGCCAAATGCCCATCAATGATAGACTGGACAAGGAAAATGTGGCACATATACACCATGGAATACTATGCAGCCGTAAAAAATTATGAGTTTTGTCCTTTGTAGGGACATGGATGAATCTGAAACCATCATTCTCAGCAAACGGACACAAGAACAGACAATCAAACACCACATGTTCTCACTCATAGGTGGGTGTTGAACAATGAGAACACATGGACACAAGGAAGGAAGCATCACACACACAGGGGTCTGTTGGGGGGGACAAGGGAAGGTCAGTGGGGGGTGGATAGGTCAGGGAGGGATAACATGGGGAGAAATGCCAGATGTAGGTGGCAGGGGGATGGAGGCAGCAAACCACATTGCCATGTGTGTACCTATGCAACAATCCTGCATGATCTGCACATGTACCCCAGAACCTAAAGTACAATAAACAAAACAAAACGAAACAAATGTTGACTGGCTTCCCACAGAGCAAGTATTCCAGGAGACAGAGAGTAGGCAAAAGCTATTCTTTTAATGATGTAGCTTTGGACATAGTATCATTTATATCACATTTTATTCATTAGAAGCAAATCACTAAATCTGGTCTATACTCAAAGAAGAGATAAATTAGGCTCCATCCAGTAAAAAGAAGAGTATCAAAGAATATGAACCAATTTTAAAACCACCTCATTATTCTTTTGTTGTTGTTTTGATAGAATCTCACTCAATCTCCCAGAATGGAGTACAGTGGTGTGATCTCAGCTCACTGGAACCTCTGCTTCCTGGGTTCAAGCAACTCTTTTGCCTCGACCTCCCAAGTAGCTGGGATTACAGGTGTGCACTACCCTGCCAGGCTAATTTTTGTATATTTAGAAGAGACAAGGTTTCACCAGGTTGGCCAGGCTGGTCTCAAACTCCTGACCTCAAGTCATCTGCCCGGCTCAACCTCCCCAAGTGCCAGGATTACAGGTTTGAGCCTCCACACATGGGCCCCATTATTCTTTATAATATTTTCCCCCACTCCTATTTTCTGTTGTTCTACTTTTTTTTTGAATTTCAATTAAATATAGGTTTAGCTTTCTCATTGTATCTATATCTCTTACCTTTTCTTCTGTGTTTTCTATCTCTTTTTTCTGTGTTATGCTATGGATAATTTTCTCTGACCAGTCTTTCAGTTAATCAGTTCTATTATTAACTATATCAAATCTGCTATTCACCTCATCACTAGGCTTTCAAGTTCAGTCATTTCATTTCAAAGAAAAATTGTTAATTCAAAAATGAATTGTGTCTACATATTTCCTTTGGTTCATTTTCAGATCTACTAAATCACTAAATTAGAAATCTAATTTCTTGCAAATAACTTCATTTTACATTATATTTCTTTAAACATAATTACCAATGTTATTTCCATATCCGTCTCTGTTAATATCAATATCTGAAGTCTTGTGGAATTCTGTATGCTTTCTCTGCGGATTTTTATTTATGGAGCCTAATTTTCTCACATGCTTGAATCTTCAGTTAAATACTAAACAATGTTAGTATTTTAAAAATTGTTTTATTCTGCCTTATACACGGGGAAAGCTCTCAGTCTACAAACACCTTAAAACCAGCTCAAGATTTGAGACTCCCTGGAAAATCCAGAAAATTCAATCCCTGGCTGTAACTCCTCAAAAGAGTTTTCCTACTTCTCTCTCTCTCTGTCTCTCTCTCTCTCTCTCTCAGTGGTTAGAGACTTTGAGAATCGTAGCTGAATGTGGTCACAGGAATGACTAGACTCCTACTTTCTGACAGGATATTTGTGTTTGTTCATCTTACCCAGAAGAATAACCAAATAACATCCTTGAGGGAACATAGTAATGAAATATCAGAGCTGAAACTTGAACGAAGGCTTTTATGTTTCTCTTATGCCATTTGTGATCTCTACAATCAATAACTGGTAATGTTGGACAGTGATGATGATGGTATTGTCTTTTCTTTCTCTTATCCCGTAACACAACCTCCAGGGGAATGTCCTACTCAGCAACATATGAAGTCAGATAAGAGCTTAAGTTTGCTGGTAAAAGGAGTTCATAGATGCTGAAGGCAGAAGCTCTGCCTTTTGCTATCTGGACTGCCAATGAACAGAAGTAAAACCTTCAACTTGAGTGATATGAAGGGTGCTAGCTGGCTACTGGGAGAACAACTGTGTACCTTTTGAGGCAGGACTGCCGCTACCACAGAAATAAAACAGCACTGTCTATAAAATAACAGGGTATTTTTTCATGGTGCACGTCAGCAGGGCATCTGATTGATACACTGCATTGTTTTCAATCACCGTTTTATGAGGTCCCCATTAAATATTAAAAACCAAGCTATATATTTAGAACACTAATTAGTCTGAAAGAGCCTCTGTGCCTTATCCCCTTTAAAGTAAACCAAGGTTGATGAATATTTAATGTACTGTACCTCATTGTCATCTGATAATAAGATTTGTTATAGGGTTATAAAATGTTATGTTAGGTTCTACAGCACATCATTAATATTGTAAAATGTATCTGGGTTCCCAGGCAGAGCTGTATGACAGAAAAACAATAGAAAGATAAGTGATATCAACCATTTTCTCCAAGAGCTTAGAAGATAGCCAGCTAAAAGGTCAAAAGCTGTATTTAATGCATTTGCTATACATTAAAGGGAAAAGAAGGGAGAAGACAATGAGGAAAGTAAAAGATAACAACCAAAATAACATACAGGGGAAAGTTCCAAGAACAAATGGAAAACAAAGAAAAGAGATAGAGAGGTGATTAGTTGTGGGGAGAATTCAAAATCAGGTAAAAAGTTGGATGGAATGAACATTAAAGTTCTTTGATACATTTAGATACCAGGATTCCATGTTCCCTCAAAAGGGGATTAGTGTATGTCACCTCAAAATATACCACTTTGACATAATAATTATTTTGAGCTGGAAGCAACTGACACAAATCAGACATAGGAAAAGTTCTCAGTTTTCCCCATCTGCCTAAAAGAAGAACATAAATTTTCCTTGTGAAATAGGTGTCCCTTCTTTCCCATATCAGAAAGGGGAGTGCCAAAATGAGTCTGTATAAACAAATGTTGCTAAAGAACTCTTATCTACCATTAGTTTCTTCCATATATGTGCTACTCACCTTCCCACAATTTATTGACCCTAGAAGTCCAAACCTCTGTTCTTTGTCTAGTCTCTTCTCCACAATTTATCACCCTTTGTTAAAATTGTATGTAAGCCCCAGAGTGCAACTGCCTCTTTGGATTTTCACTTCTTTTCTGCAAAGCCCTCATGCACCTAAAATTAAAAATATTAGCATCAATAAAATATATGTGTTTTTTCTTGCTAATTGTTCTTTCGTGAGTTTAATTATCTGCCTCCAGTTTAAAAAAAAAAAAAACTAAATGTATAGAGAAATCTTTTCTCCTTCCTTATGCCTTATGGCTGAACAACTCTATAACCATAGAGATCTCATGAGGCAATTTATTCTACCTCATGGATTCTCTGAAAGAATCCAGTGGCCCTCCTAAATGATTACTGCTATCCACAGAGTAAACTCTGATAATAACATTAGTGTTGCTTGGCAATAGCAATAGTAAACCAAAATTAGAGTTTAGGCATTGTTATTTATTTCTGGTCCATTTCTGTCAACCACATAAACAGGCTAAAGTTTAAAAGTGATATCAAAATCTAATTTAGGGCCATAACTTTGAAACATTAACATCAGAAGAGACTTTGGCAATTATAACAGTCTATAGTAGTTGGGAATATGACCTTAGAAGACAATTCATGTTTCATGTCTACTATACATTAGCTATGTAACTATAGAGTTCCCAGGCATCACTATCCTCATCTGTATAGCTTATGGTTGATAATAACTAAGATTATCCAAGTAATGCACTTAACGCAATAACTGCAAGTTTTAAATACTCAGTAAATATGAACACTGATGCTGACAGTAAAAAAAAAAAAAGGGAAAAGAAGAAGAAATTATCCAACTTGCTATTTTCCAAATAAGAAAATTAAGGCCCAGAGAGGAGAGATGATTTGTTAGAGACAACACATCTTATTATTGCTGAGACAGGGCAGAGTAAAAAAATCTCTTTTTCACTATAAGCTATAATTTATGGCTTTTACTATGTAACTACTTTGGTATTAGGGACCTAAGTATAAATACAAAAACAAACACAAAATATGGTCTTTAATGTCAAGAAATAAGATTTATCTATTGAACACTGGGAGGATATAAAATTTATGCCATGACTAACATTTATTTGATAAGTATATAGAAATTACATATATCTTCAAGAAGTTAATGAAATTAAGAGACAAATTTTTATGCTAAAATGTAAAATTTAAAAGAAAATAACATTATGTGTAGACATATAAGAAAAAAAATTAGACCAGAATAAAAGATACCAAAATAATGCAATAATTTTTTCTCTAAGTGGTTTTCTTCTTCTTCATCATGCTTTTAACATAATTTCCAAATTTTTTACCAATGCACATATCGTTTTTTATAATTATAAGAAAGATATGTTTTCTGTCACCAAGGAATATTGCATATAGTGTGAAAAGTCTCTATTCACAATAGCAACTACAGCATACATAAAAGATCCGGAAATACAATTTTAAAGAGGGTTATAAGACTTATATAAGTAAAATGAAATAATCCCTAAGACAATATTATATTGTACTAACTCCTATAAACATTTTTTTCAGAAAATAAAACTCTCCTAAACTTCATCTAGATGAATTTAAAAAACTATAATAATTAGAAAAAATAAGACTAAGGAAAATACAGATAATTTTTTAGTTGTCTGATTGATCAGGCTGAAATAGATGGACAATGCCTAGTGCTGGCACTTTTGGTGGATATGTACTGCCTTTCTGAAGGGAAGTTTGAAATATGCATGAAGATTTCAAATGGGTATGCTCTCTGACCTGTTGATTCTCAATGTTAGTAACTTAAGGGGATAATCAGACATGTATATAGAAAAGCTTAGAGAAGCATTGCTGTGTTCACATAGAATGAATGAACAACCTAAAAACAACTAAATGTGGCCACCATTAATTAAATTATTAAGTAAATAAATCATAGTCCATACATACAAAAGAATTTTAAGGAGCCACTAAAAACTGTATGGCTCTAATCTCATGGCATTTTGTTAAATGAAAGGGGAGATTATAAAATAGCACATGTAATATGCAACACTTATGTGAAATTACAAACACACAGAGAAATATATGGGAAAGTGTCATTTAGCACTGCTGACATTTTGAGTTTGGGGGTTTTGTTTGTTTCCTATTTATACTTTTTTATTGTTCATTTTTCCCAATAAGTTTGAATCATGTTTATAATCAGAAATAAACTATAAAGCTCATTTCATGTTGGAAAATGGTGAAACCCCGTCTCTACTAAAAATACAAAAATTTAGCTGGGCATGGTGGCACGTGCCTGTAATCCCAGCTACTCAGGAGGCTGAGGCAGGAGAATTGCCTGAACCCAGGAGGCGGAGGTTGCGGTGAGCCGAGATCGGGCCATTGCACTCCAGCCTGGGTAACAAGAGCGAAGCTCCATCCCCAAAAAAAAAAAAAAAAAGTAATACTTTAAGTGAAGAGACAGAAAAACAATAGAGTAAGTCAATGTAATCTAAGGAGAAAAGGTGAATCTAAAATATTTGTTTTAGTAAATTATTGCAATCTCCCTCTTTGTCAAAACTTTGGAGTCCAGGGAATTACTAAGCTGATTCGTTTACAAATGTTCTTTTTATTCTTTTGAAACTAGCAATTTTAACGAGCAGAAAAATGTCCAAAAAGGAAGAAAAATAGGCTATCCAACTATGAGTAAGATATGAAGGTAATCTCTGTAGGGTCCTAAGAGGAAAAGAAGAGAATATGAACCTAAAGAGAGATTTGGAGTTGGTTTGAAAAAATATTCAAGTTCAGAATCCCTGGAGATCTTCAAGCAGAGTTGGATCACTACTTGTTGAAGAAGTTTTACAGGAAATGGACTTATCAAAGGAGGCATTGGACTAGATGACCTTTTAGTTACATTCTAATCTAAAACTGACTCTGTTTCTCTGCAGCACTTAAAGAAAAGACAGTTCTCTAAGTACTGACCTGGAAACATGCCCATAGGAGATTCCAAGAAAATGGTGACTTGAGTGTACTTCCTTTACTCTCCAACTCAATTCAAATCATTTTATTTCATTTATGTCAAACCTTAGGGCTCTGGTGGCTGAGTAAATTTGTAAGAGATCCAGGGAGCACACAATTTATCACCCTTTGTTAAAATTATATATGAGCCCCAGAGTGTAACTGCTTCTTTGGCTTTCTTTGCCATGGACTAGAAAGACATACTAAGACCACTGTCAGAACAAGAAAATAAAGGTTTACTTGTCTTAAGAAAAAAAAAAAAAAAGAGAGAGAGATAGAGAGAGAAAGCCTTGGGAGAAGGATTTCATCTAAAATGTGGATCTCGGGAATGTTTGGCTTACAAAAATCTGTGGACCCAGGGGACAGATAAACAGAGGCCCCAATGTCTACCAGATCTCTCAGGCTCCTAGAAAAAAATTTTGACAGGTAAGTGAAGCATTCCCACCCTTCAGGCTGGGTAAGTACAGCAGACAGGAAACAGCGAGATATACTCCAGGTTAACAATATCTCAGAGCAGCATAGTGGGCCAGAACCAGAAAGATCAGTTAAAACAAATAAAACACAGAACAAACTTTTGACTGATGCTGGAAGGGATAAATGACAATTTGAAAAGGAATAAGTAAGAGCTTAGGGATATCTGTATATACCCCCTTTACCTTCTACACCCATTCCTCAAGAGTACTTTCCAGAAATAAAAGAAATAGCTTCCAACTAAACTATTTAGCAGATAAATGAAGAGAAGTGTTCAAGATCACTGTTGAGACATGATTTAATGGCCTAAAACATTTGGAGTGTGAAGAATTACATAAAAAGATAAAAATCACAAGACAAAAAAGATGAAAATGAATTGGAGAAAGACTATGAGAGATTTAACATATAAATCAAAGGAGCTCTAGAAGATGTGCTTTTTAAATTATTATGGATGCGTGATAGTTGTACATGTTTACAAAGTACATGTGATATTTTGATACAAGCATGCAATATGAAATGATCAAATCAGGATGATCAGGATATTCATCACCTCAAGGATTTATCATTTCTTTGTGTTAAGAAAATTTCAGTCCCACTCTTTTAGCTATATTGAAGTATACAATAAACTATGGTTAACAATAAGCTCTATTGTGCTACCAAACACCAGATCTTATTCTATTTGAGTGTGTTTTTTTACGCATTAGCCATTCCTTCTTTATCCCACTTCTCTCTACTACCTTTCCCAGCCTTTGGCAACCATCATTCTACTCTCCTATCTCCATGAGTTCAATTTCTCTTTTAGTTCCCATGTTTGAGTGAGAACACACAATATTTGTCTTTCTGTGGCTGGCTTTTTTCACTTAACATAATGTTCTCCAGACCTATCCATGTTGCTGCAGATGACAGGATTTCATTTCTTATGGCTGAATAATATCCCATTATGTGTAAGTACCACATTTTCTTCATCCATTCCTCTGTTAATGGACACACAAGTTAATTCCATATCTTGGCTATTATGAATAGTGCTGCAACAAACATGGGCGTGCATATATCTCTTTGATATCCTGGTTTTCTTTCTTTTGGATATATAGGCAGCAGTGGGATTGCAACATCGTATGATAGATATAAATAGAGACAACAACAATTCAAAAAGTGAGAGGGATGGAGTTAAATTGAAGAGTTTTATTTTGTTTTGTTTTTCTCATTTCAAGTTTATTAAAACTCTAGCAGTACAAATTATCCAGATGGCAGATTATCAAAAGATCAAATCAATAAAATCCACATTTAAAAAAAAAAAGGACAAACATAAAACAACCCAAAAACAATGAAAAGGAAAACAACATAAAAGACATTCACTAGCAAGTCTATCAAACTTAAAATTTGAAACAGAATGAAAATAAGTTTATATAACCTACTCATCCGCTTTTGTCTTCATCTGTTCCAGGGCTTGATTCATTATCAAATTTTTTATTTCTTCATGTATATAGCATTTTCTTGGCCCTTTGATTTTTGGTTTTCTTTTACCACTGAGACTCTGATCTTCTTATCCTCCTTCTTTCTCAATGTTGAGAACTTTAATTCATAGCCCTGTCTGCTTTGGTTTATTTTTGAGAGGGACTTTGATTACTGTCAGCCTTTTTTTCCCCCGCTATTATTTGAGCTGCTATTATTTATCATGACTTTTACAGTGCATTCTTTTTTATTATTATAGTTTAAGTTCTGGGGTACATGTGCAGAACGTGCAGGTTTGTTACATAGGTATACACGTACCATGGTGGTTTGCTACATCCATCACTCTGTCATCTACATTAGTTATTTCTCCTAATGCTATCCTTCCCCAACCCCCCAACCCCTGCTATCCGTCCCCTAGCCCCTTCAACCCCCGACAGGCCCCAGTGTGTAATGTTCCGAACCTCCCTGTGTGCATGTGTTCTTATTGTTCAATACCCACCTATAAGTGAGAACATTTGGTTTTTGGTTTTCTGTTCTTGTGTCAGTTTGCTGAGAATGATTATTTCCAGCTTTGTCCATGTCCCTGCAAAGGACATGAACTCATCTTTTTTATGGATACACAGTATTCCATGGTGCATATATGCCACATTTTCTTTATCCAGTCTATCATTGATAGGCATTTGGGTTGGTTCCAAGTCGTTGCTATTGTGAACAGTGCCACAGTAAACATACATGTGCATGTGTCTTTATAATGGAATGATTTATAATCCTTTGGGTATATACCCAGTAAAGGGATTGCTGGGTCAAATGGTATTCCTGGTTCCAGATCCTTAAGAAGTCGCCACACTGTCTTCCACAATGGTTGAACTAATATACACTCTTAGCAACAGTGTAAAAGTGTTCCTATTTCTCCACATCCTCTCCAGCATCTGTTTGCTGATTTTTTAATAATTGCCATTCTAACTGGCATGAGATGGTATCTCAATGTGATTTTGATTTGCATTTCCCTAATGACCAGTGACGATGAGCTTTTTTTCATAAGTTTGTTGGGTGCATAAATGTCTTCTTTTGAGTAATGTCTGTTCGTATCCTTTGCTCCCCACTTTTTGATGGGGTTATTGGGTTTTTTTCTTGTAAATTTCTTTAAAGATTTTTTTGTAGATTCTGAATATTAGCCCTTTGTCAGGTGGGGAGACTGCAAAAATATTTTCCCATTTTGTTGATTACCGGTTCACTCTAATGATGGTTTCTTTTGCTGTGCAGAAGCTCTTAAGTTTAATTAGATCCCATTTGTCTATTTTGGCTTTTGTTGCCATTGCTTTTGGTGTTTTAATCATGAAGTCCTTGTTCATACCTATGTCCTGAATGGTATTGCCTAGGTTTTTTTCTAGGGTTTTTATGGTGTTAGGTCTTATGTTTAAATCTTTAATCCATCTGGAGTTAATTTTTGTATAAGGTGTAAGGAAGGGGTCCAGTTTCAGCTTTCTGCATATGGCTAGCCAGTTTTCCCAATACCACTTATTAAATAGGGAATCCTTTTTCCATCGCTTGTTTTTGTCTGGTTTGTCAAAGATCAGATGATTGTGAATGTGTGGCATTATTTCTGAGGCCTCTGTTCTTTTCTATTGGGCTATACCTCTGTTTTGGCACCAGTACCATGCTGTTTTGATTACTGTAGACTTCTAGCATAGTTTGAAGTCAGGTAGTGTGATGCCTCCAGCTTTTTTTTTTTTTTTTTTCTTTTTTGGCTTAGAATTTTCTTGGCTATGCAGGCTCTTTTTTGGTTCCATATGAAGTTTAAGGTGTTTTTTTCCAATTTTGTGAAGAAAGTCAATGGTAGCTTGATGGGGATAGCATTGAATCTATAAATTACTTTGGGCAGTATGGCCATTTTCATGATATTAATTCTTCCTAACCATGAGCATGGAATGTTTTTCCATCTGCTTGTGTCCTCTCTTATTTCCTTGAATAGTGGTTTGTAGTTCTCCTTGAAGAGGTCCTTCACATCCCTTGTAAGTTGTATTCCTAGACATTTTATTCTCTTTGTCACTCATGATTTGACTCTCTGTTTGTCTATTACCGGTGTATAGGAATGCTTGTGATTTTTGCATGTTAATTTTGTATCCTGAGACTTTGGTGAAGTTGCTTATCAGTTTAAGCAGATTTTGTGCTGAGATGATGGGGTCTTCCAAATATACAAATGTGTCATATGCAAATAGAGACAATTTGACTTCCTCTTATCCTAATTGAATACCTCTTATTTCTTTCTCTTGCCTGATTGCCCTGGCCAGAACTTCCAGTACTATGTTGAATAGGAGTGGTAAGAGAGTGCATCCTTGTCTTGTGCCAGTTTTCAAAGGTAATGCTTCCAGTTTTTGCCCATTCAGTATGATATTGGCTGTGGATTTGTCATAAACAGCTCTTATGATTTTGAGATTTGTTCCACTGATAGGAGGGTTTTTAGCATAAAGGGCTGTTGAATTTTGTCAAAGGCCTTTTGTATTGTTTGCAATAGTTTCAGAAGGGATGAAACTTCTGGTAGAATTTGACTGTGAACCCATCTGGTTCTGCACTTTTTTTGGTTGGTAGGCTATTAATTGCTGCCTCAATTTCAGATCTTGTTATTGGTCTATTCAGGGATTTGACTTCTTCCTGGTTTAGTCTTGGGAGGGTGTAAATGTTCAGGAATTTATCCGTTTCTTCTACATTTACTGGTTTATGTGCATAGAAGTGTTTGTAGTATTCTCTGATGGTAGTTTGTATTTCCATGGGACTGGCGGTAATATTCCCTTTATCATTTTTTATTGCATCTATTTGATTCTTCTCTCTTTTTTCTTATTAGTCTGACTAGTGTCTATCTATTTTGTTGATCTTTACAAAAACCCAGGAATTCACTGATATTTTTTGAAGGGATTTTTGTGGCTCTATCTCCTTCAATTCTGCTCTGATCTTAGTTATTTCTTGTCTTCTGCTAGCTTTTGAATTTGTTTGAATTTGCTCCTCTAGTTCTTTTAATTGTGACATTAGGGTGTCGATTTTAGATCTTTCCACATTTCTCTTGTGGGCATTTAGTGCTGTAAATTTCCCTCTAGACCTTGCTTTAAATGTGTCCCAGAGATTCTGGTATGTTGTGTGTTTGTCCTCATTGGTTTTATTTCTGCTTTCATATCATTATTTACCCAGTAGTCATTCAGGAGCAGGGTGTTCAGTTTCCATATAGTTGTGTGGTTTCAAGTGAGTTTCTTAATCCTGAGTTCTAATTTGATTGCATTGTGGTGAGAGACTGTTTGTTATGAGTTCCATTCTTTTGCATTTGCAGTGTTTTACTTTCAATTGTGTGGTCAATTTTAGAATAAGGGCAATGTGGTGTTGAAAAGAACGTATATTCTGTGGATTTGGGGTAGAGAGTTCTGTGGATTTGGGGTAGAGAGTTCTGCAGATGTCTATTAGATCTGCTTGGTCCAGATCTGAGTTCAAGTCCTAGATATCCTTGTTAATTTTCTGTCTCATTGATCTGTCTAATATTGACAGTGGACTGTTAAAGTCTCCCACTATTATTGTGTGGGAGTCTAAGTCTCTTTGTAGGTCTTTAAGAGCTTGTTTTATGAAACTTGCTGCTCCTGTGTTGGGTGCATATAGACTTAAGATAGCTAGCTTTTCTTGTTGCATTAATCCCTTTACCGTTATGTAATGCCCTTCTTTGTCTCTTTTGATCTTTGTTGGTTTAAAGTCTGTTTTATCAGAGACTAGGATTGCAACCACTGCTTTTTTTTTTTTCCTTTCCATTTGCTTGATAAATTTTCCTCGATCCTTTTACTTTGAGCCTATGTGTGTCTTTGCACATGAGATGGGTCTCCTGAACACAGCACACTGATGGGTCTTGACTCTTTATTCAGTTTACCAGTCTGTGTCTTTTGATTGGGGAATTTAGCCCATTTACATTTAAGGTTAATATTGTTATGTGTAAATTGGATCCTGCCATTTTGATACTAGCTGGTTGTACATTCTTTTCTTTCTCTCAGAATTTTGTTTCTGTGCGAACTCTTACTTTCTTGGTTTCTGTATTTTTCTTTCTTTTTTTACTTTCTTCCCTCTCTGAGCTCCATGAATCTCTCCTTCTTCTCCTCCCATCTTCACTTCTTGATCTTCCTGGTGGTGTTCTTCTCTCTTGGCTTTTTTTATTTTATTTATTTATTTTTTTTGAGACAGAGTCTCGCTCTGTTGCCAGCCAGGCTGGAGTGCAGTGGCATGATCTCGGCTCACTGCAACCTCCACCTCTTGATTTCAAACAATTTTCCTGCCTCAGTCTTCCAAGTAGCTGGGACTACAGGCACATGCCACCATGCCCAATTAATTTTTTTGTATTTTTAGTAGAGACAGGGTTTCACCACGTTGGCCAGGATGATCTTGATCTCCTGACCTCATGATCCACTTACCTCAGTCTCCCAAAGTGCTGGGATTACAGGCATGAGCCACTGCACCCAGCTCTTGCTTGGCTTTTGATGGTCCTCTTCTCCTGTATTCCTGTTCTGTGTATCTGTGGTACTCCTCACTTCTGCTGCAATCTCTGTCATAGTTTCTTGATTGCACTCTTCCACTTCTGTCCCTACCTCTGCTTTGTTCTCCTGTTCTGCCATTATAACTGTGTTTATTTTTAGTTGTATTCACATTCTCTACTCCTGGATAGTGCACATCTATATTTTTCCTTACTTTTACTGTGACCATGCTTATTACTCCTTGATTCTAACTGTTTAGACTTCTCTTTACTTCTACCCTTTTCCTGATCTTTTCCTTAAGAATCTGTCTACTTTTCTTTTTAACATTTTCATGATCCCTTTCTTTACCCCTTGACCTCATCCTCTTTTCTTCATGTCTATTATGTTCTGAATTTCTTTCTTTCCTCTTTGATTTCTCTTTGCTCTTACTCTTACTTTTAGATTTGTCCCTTTTTTTTCACTTTGTTCTTCTTATATTCATCATCTTTTTCTGAATTTCTTCTGATATCTCTCTCTTTGATGTTAGATTTACAGTTTTTAACTTTCTTTTCCTTTTCATTTTTTTCTGTTTGGACTCTCAAATACATTCCTTGATCAGTTATTTTTCTCTCTTTTATTATAACTGGACTTCTCTAATTATCTTTTATTTCATTCAACTCACTCTTATCCCCTTTAATCCAAATTTCACCACTTGATACCCTCATTCTTTGAGCTCTCTGCATCTCTTGCCTCCAATGTGGAAGAGTCTCACTAAATCTGAAATAATCACTTGATGTGGATCTGGAAGGAGTTCAATAGCACATTGGTCCTATTCCTTTAATTTTCCTGCCAGATCTAGTAACTAAAAGTCATCTCTGGTACAAAGCAGACTGGGAGTTAGATGGATTATACTTTCTTTCTCTTTCTCTCTCTCTGGTTTTTCCTTTCTGTTTCATCAGCTTTAGAAGGACTTTCTCATTAGGAATCTATTTTCAGGTATAGGAGGGATCCCTTCTGGATGGACAGTAGACTGGGGTTGTGCTTCTAAATCCTCAGCTTCATTCTCACTAGATGCACTCTTCTTGCTTTTCTTTTGCTTCTTCTTTTCCTTCTTGTGTTTTCAGGAAGTTTTCCAATGTATCTTCTTTTCTTTGATTTCTCTTCAGAATCACATTTGGAATCAGAAGGGGACTGAGAATCACTTGAGCTATCTGAGTCACTAGACGAGGAGGAGGAAGATGATTATTTATGCCTTTTCTTTTATTCTTTCTTAACTTTAGGTTTGGAAATCAGTTCTCCATAACTGAGTATTCATATCTCTGCAAACAGTTTGCTAGCTGCATCTGTCTTCTGGTTTTCCATCTCTCTTACAACTTCTTGGCCAGAGATTGCATGTCCAAAAGCAACATGATGCCCATCTAAATCAGGAGTTGGTTTCATTGTTATGAAGAGCTGTGAACCATTTGCATCCTTCATTCTGTTGGCCATTGACAAGAGAAATTCTTTGTTGTGTTTAACAGCAAAACTCTCATCTTCCAAAAATCCTCCATAGATAGATCCCCCTTCTTGACCATTTCCTTCACTGAAGTCACTACCTTAAACCATAAAATCCTTGACAACTCTGTGAAAGAGAACTCTTGTAATGTAATGGCTTCTGAGCTGATTTCTCTGTCCCCTTTTCACCTGTACAAAGATAGCGAAAGTTCTTGCATGTTTTGGGGCACACATCAGAAAATAATTCAAAGACAACTCTTCCAGCAGGTTGATTATTAATGGCAATACCAAAAAAATCAAGGACATTGAATCTTTATTCCCATGCTTCCAACACTTAATCTTCAAATGAAGAAAACACCAAAAAATATCAAGAGAACTGATCCCTTTGCTCCCACACAAGTAGAGTTTCTTCTTCTCTGGGTCTGGTCCTTTAAAGGGCTTCAAATCTACCACCACCAAAAAAGGCACTAAAGCCTGCTAATTACCTCCTTTCCCTACAACTGAGTCCTAATTGTAGGGTATTTTTTTAGTTTTTTCTTTTTTGCTTGTTTTTTCTGTTCTTTGTAATCACAGTTGTCATCAGTTTAAAATAATTGATTATAAGATGTTATTTGCAAGCCTCACATTAACCACAAAACAAAAACATATAATACACACAAAATAAAAATCAAGAAATTAAAACATACATTCATAAAAAAATTACTTTTATACAAAGGAAGTAAAGAAAAAAGGATAAAAGAAAGAGAGGATCAACAAAACAACCAGAAAACAAATAAAACGGCAGTAGCAAGTTCTTAAATATCAATAATAACATTGAATAAAAATGGGATAAATTATAAAATTATCTAATCAAAAGACATGAAGAGGCTGAATAGGTAAAAAACAAAAAACAAACAATAAAAACCCAACTGTATGCAGACTACAGGAAATTTACTTCATGTATAAAGACATAGAAGGGCTAAAAATAAAGAAATGGATAAAGATAATTCAGGCAAATGGAAACTGAAAAAGAGCAGGAGTAGATATACTTATCAGACAACATAGATTTGAAGACAAAAACTTTAAAAACAGATAAGGTCCTTATATAATGATAAAGGGTCAATTCAGCAAGGGTGATATAACAATTTAAGAATATATGTGGAAAATACCTGAATTTGAAATACAAATATAAGGAGCCTCAGAAATGGAAGAAAGGTAAAAATTTTTTAAAAGGCAGAAAATCTATAAATCAATAAATTTCTAATCAAAATTTGAATAGTTTCTGTAGAAATAGAAAAATTGATTCTAAAATTTATACAGAAATACAAACACTTTGGAATAATTAATGAAAATTCTAAATAAGTGAGTACCACTCAAATGAGAACAACCAAAGACTATTCATTTGGAGCTTCCTATAGTAAGAGAGTCAGCCACCATGACTTGCATTTGGCAGAAACACAAAGGCAGGGAAGGGAGCTGGAATAGCTATCACCATTAGAATAGCTACAATTAAAAAGCCTGACAGTAGCATGCATTGGTGAGGATGTAGAACAAATGGTACTCTTGTAACACAGCTGGTAGGAATATAAATACTACAACCACTTCGATATGAGTTTGGCAGTCTAATAAAAAGTTAAACATAAATTTACTGTACTGTCCAACCATTCTACTTCTAAATAGTTAGCAGAAGCAAAAATATATTTACACAAAACATCGTACATAAATGTTAATAGTGGATTTATTTGTAATTGCCACTAATTGAAGATAATTAAAACGTCTCTCAACAGACACATAATGTGAAAGGAAAATTAATCTTGGGGCCCCAAAATCAATAAGCTAATGGGAAAAGTCAAGATGGGAAGAGGTTAGGGCAAACCTACCTCCAATTCTATGTAAAGTCATCCCTCTGCTCACTGAGATAAATGCACTTCTGATTGCCTCCTTTGGAAAGACTAATCAGAAACTCAAAGAATACAACCATTTGTTTCTCACCTACCTGTGGGCTGGAAGACCCATCCTTGCTTCCAGTTGTCCTGCTTCTCCAGACCAAACCAATGTTCATCTTACATATTTTGATTGACGTCTCATGTTTCCCTAAAATGTATAAAGCCAAGCTGTGCTCTGACCACTTTGGACACATGTTGTTAGGACCTCCTAAGGCTGAATCACAGGTGCACATCTTCAACCTTGGCAAAATTAAGTTTCTAAATTTTTTTTATCTATTGTTAAATTTTTAATTGTATTTTTTGTTTATTCTAAATTTTTTTTGTTTATCTATTGTGAACCCCGAATATCTGAGATATTCTGAGAATATTTTCAGATATTCTGAGAATATTCTCAGAATATCTCAGATATTCGGGGTTCACAATAAACCAAATGTGATATTTTCATACAATAGAACATTCTTCAACAATCAAAACAATCAACATACATAACAAATTCTGAATTAAAGGCTCTATATGGCACATACTCTAAAATTGACCACATAATTGGACATAAAACAATTATCAGCAAATGCAAAAGAGCTGAAATGATACCAAACACTCTCAGGTTTTAACACAATAAAAATAGAAGTCAAGACCAAAACAATCACTCAAAACCATGCAATTACATGGAAATGAAACATGTTCCTGAATGACTTTTGGGAAAATAATGAAATTAAGGCAGAAATCACAAAGTTCTTTGAAAATAATGAAATAAGTATACAACATACTAGAATATCTGGGACATAGCTAAGGTGGTAAGAGGGAAATTCATAGCACTAAATGCCCACATCAAAAAGTGAGAAAGATCTAACTTCACAGCTGAAAGAATTAGAGAAGCAAGAACAAATCAACCCCAAAGCTAGCAGAAGATAAGAAGTAACCAAGATCAGAGCTGAGCTGAAGAAAATCAAGACACAAAAAGCCATTCAAAAATCCAAGAATACAGGAGTTGGGTTTTTGTGAAGAAATTGATAAAATACATATACAAAATGAACCTCTAATTTACAATTACTAGGTAAAGATAGAACAGAAGTGGAACAAAAACATAAATTCTGCAAGAAAAGGTAGGTGACTTCATACATAATCTCATGATAAAACAGATTCTTTTATCTAAAACTAGAAAATAAAGTGTTCTAAAAACCATTTTTAGCCATATAAAAGTTCAAACATATATAGCAAAAGACATTGTCTTAGTCCATTCCAGCTGCTATAACAGAATACCAGAGATTGGGTGATTTGTAAACAACAGACAGTTCTGGAGGCTAGACCAAGATCAGGACACTGGCAGATTTGGTGTTTGGTGAACGCCCACATCCTTGTTCACAGAGGACAATGTTTTCACTGTGTAATCACATGGTGGAAGGGGTGAACAAGTTCTCTGGGATATCTTTTATAAGGGCACAAATCCCATTCCTAGTGGGACTTTATACCTTCTTATAGGGCTCATCTTTAAGCACTTTATCATCACCTTAGAGATTTGGTTTCAACCTACGAATCTTGAGGATGCAAACATTTAGTCCATTAAAAATACTATAATCAAATTCCAGTGCTGAAGAATGAAAACGTGTGCCTGTAATCTATTTTTAATCTCTTTTACATTGACAAGAAGAAAAATTCCCAAGAGAAAAGTATGTGAGTTTGTGAATAGGAATTCACAGAAGGGCAAATCCATGTAGCCAACAGAATGTAGAAAAAGGCTTAAAATATCTACCAGTCAGGAACATGTGAACAACTGATACAACATTGAGTTATGATTTTATAAACATTAGACTGGCAAAAGACTAATAACAATTATTGTTAGTGGAGACTTGGGAAGGAAAATTTTATTCTTGCACATTGCTGGTAAAATGTAAATTATTCCTGTTTTTTTGGAATACATTCTAGAAACATATATTAGAATTAAAAATATATATATTTGACTCAGAAATTATACTCTTGGGAATTTGTTTCATAAAAATAAGTGCCACTACATAAAGATATATTTATAAGGAAGAGGGGAAAGAAGATAAAATAAACACTGGACAAAAACGTCCACCAATTGGAGAAAGGCTGACAGAATTGTAACCATTCATACCATAAAATAGCATGCTGCCATGATAAGTAACCATTTAGAACTTCAACAAGATTTCACTGACAAAAATGAGATGCAGAAAAATCTGTGTATCAGTCAAGAATGTGTTTGACTATAAAGAAAAGAAAATTCAGTGATCATGGTTTAAGCAAATTGGGGTTTATTTTGGAAATCCAAAGGTCAGCAGTTGCTGGTATTGAAAATGCTATCAGGCATTTCAGCCTGTTATTTCCATCACTCTACCATTAACATTATAGCTTTTATCCTCACATGTGTTCCATCATGGTCCAAAGATGATATTGTCATTTCGGGTTTCATTTCCACTTTCCAAGAAGGATCAAGGGACAACAACAACAGCACCAGCCAAATTTATCCCATTTATTAGGAAAGAAAACTTTCCTAGAAATCCTTGCAATAGATTTCCTGTTGGGTATAGTTGACCAACACAGGGACATTTGTTTACCCTATCCCTCAGCACCAAAGACATTTGCTGTGGCTTCACACGTTAAGCTTTCCAGCCTCTGTTAGTAAAGGAAGGCCTGGGAAAAAATATTTTATAATTTGTAAGTATTGTAAAAATATATTTATATACTATAATCTTATTTTTATCAATCAATGACAAACTCTATGAATATGCATATGTGGCTTTGTCTATGATTATATGATCTTGAAGGATAATATCAACACATATACACTAAGCCTTTATGTGGATTTCCTCAAGACAGGTAATATGGATAGAGAAGGCATGAAGAGAGAAAGCAACCCCCAAAAAATTGTTAACTATGTTGTGATCTTATGCATGTATTTAAATAAAATAAGGTATATACAAATATTTTCAAATGTTTCTAGCATATCTTTAAAGACAGTAATTTATATCACAGTGTACATAATGTGGACCATTTTATTTGTTGTAAAATACATAAACTTATATATGCCTGGAAAAATAATAATATCTACCATTCATTGAGCTCTTATTTTGTGCCATATATATTTATGTAAATGACATACCTCTTTTAATCCTCTCAACAATGCTATAAGTAACTGCTGTTATCCCCACTCTACAGATATAAAAACGAAGGCTTAAAGGAGTTTAGTGGCTCACCCAAATAACATAACAGGTAAGTGAAAGAACATATATCACATTAACATCACTCACCACTGGAAGTGGAATAAGGATAGAGCTGGGAAAAGAGGAAAAGAGGTATACAGTTTTCCCTTTATTTACACAGAACCTTTTCACTATTTTACAATGAGTTCGTGTTTTATAAACAAGTTGAAATTTCAAAGAAAATTGACCTACACTTAACCATAGAAGTGAGAAAATTTTGATTTCCTTTTTTATACTATTCCTATATTTAAGTTTATTTTCTCCATTTAATACCCTGTATCATTTTTTCTTTACTTTTATTTCTGCCACTGAATAACATTGTTTAGTTTCCTCAATATTTCTTCCGTTCTCATCTTCAAAGTAAGATAAATTATATCTCCCATCCCCTCACACACAGAATAAAATCCTAGGGAGAAAAACAGAAACCAAGCTCTCTTCCCAAGCTTACGGAGGATTATGCATGTCAGAGAAACGCATTTCGGTGTAAAACAGATCTGAATGCAAACTCCAGAGAACTGCACTGTCAAGTATTATTTGGGGAGAGTGATCAGGCAGTGTGCCCGGGGTCCCATCAGATAGAATTCATTGTCGTACGTGCTAAGAAGGAAACAGAACTAAGAGAGAGAATGTGGGTACCTTCAAAGTCCCTTATTAAACAGAGACTGGAATGCTGCACTCCAGTGTCAAATCCCACAACAGTCTGGAGAAAAATTTTGACTCAGAGAGAGAAAATCTCTTCAGCCTCTTAAGTCACTAGATCCCTGCCTCCGCTTAGCTCCTGGCTTTGAGCATGTTCCAAGCTTCAGTTGGAAATTGCAGTGGGGAGCGGATTAGGCACAGTTGGGCTTTCATACTTAAACCTTGAGCATTAACAGTTCAGCAAAGCAAGGTTTTCCCATTAGAACCACTGTACTTTCAAGTCCGAACTATTGATAAGCTCCCAAGTTCAGGCCATCTGTAAGAAATATGCATGCATGCTGCCCATAAACTAGAGCACACATCTTAAAGTGGAATCAGAGTCCAGGAAAATAGCCAAGTTGAAACTGTCCTGACTAAACAAATCATATTTCTCACACATTGCTGAGTGAAAAAGAGTAAAAGCTTTCTCAACACCAACTTATCAAATACAGTAACAATTGAACATTTAAGGAATGAGAGAGATCGCCATTAAATGCAACTGTTTTTTTAAAAAAGGACTCCGCAAACACACAAAAAAACAAAACTTAACATTCTCCACTTAATAAAATACTATCTAGGATGCATTTTCAAAAAGTTTGATAATGTAGCTTTAATTCATTATTATTATAACAAATACATAGAGGTATTCTTATACATAGCGGTCTCAGTTTTAAAAATCTTACTATATTTACCACTTGTTCCAAGATGCTGAGTGAAATTTCATCCTAGCTTGGAACAGTTAGGAGCTGATATTTTACTTTATAGCTTTTACCTAGAAATTTACCTGAATTCTTAAAAGACCACAAGAAGTGAGATTTAGAAAAGGGGAAACATTCCATAAAATATTACTAAAATAATCTAAAATTACGTTTCACTAGTGTAAAGGGAAATCCACTAAGACTTGCCTAGAGGCTAACATTTCTCCATTGTTACAAAAAATTTCCTAGGAATAGCTTTTAATCATTTAGGTTCCCTCTGAGAGGTGTTATGGGATAAGGGAAGGGAAGGTATTGAACGCTAAGAGAGCTGAATGGAGTCAAAGACAAGCAAAATAAACGTGCTGATAATGAGTGAGAAGAATTTTTTTCCTTTTTATAAGAAAAACAACAGTAGGAAAATAACCCTAATAATAGAAGTTAGAAATTAAATAGGACAGACAAAGCTTATCAATCTTTAGTTACCCACCATGAGCTAGTTATGACACCAAGTGTTTTCTTTGTAAACCTCACATGAACACTTTTATTCCTTCCATTTGGAATATAAGAAAACTGGGTCTGAGAGAGGAACTTGCACACAGCTAGAAAGTGGCAGAGGGGAAATAAATATCTATCCTGTCTGATTCTAAAGCCCTGCTTTGCATCACAAGAGATAAAGAGATACTGCTTAATATTAGCTACAGAGATAAACAGGGTAGAAAATAGTTGTACAACTTATGTGCAAGAGAAGGAGAGGGGATTTGAAAGCTAAGGAAGAAGGATTAAGGAAGAAAGGAGAGGGGAAGAGAAGGGGAAAGAGGGAGAGAACAAAAATGGGGTTTCCTTCTAGGCCTTAGGAGATGATGGAGACTACGTTGTTGTTCAAGCTGGATTTTCCTTGTTTGTGTCCTTCAACTACCAAACTGCTTCAAAGCTCCCTTCTTACTTTATACCCTCCTAAACCTGATACCACATATAATTCTAAATCTTTGCTAATGAATCAAAACCAGAGAAGAGGCCAAGCTGTGAGATTCAAGCTCCAGATATCCAAAGGTAGATTGATACCGAGTCGTTGCTAATTAAACTTAACCTAGGAGATGTATCTCCAGAACCCAGCCCAAAGTTTGTAGAACCATGACCATATAGGGCTCCAACTTGACTGTGACCTAGTCTGTCAATTCTACCTAAAATAAATAGGGCACTAAGCCACTGTATTCTGCCCTTAAATTCTCAGCATCCCATCAGGAACATAACAGAGAAGCTGCATTCATAGGATCAAGCAACATAACATCTATGGAACTAAGACTTTCTGTAGCATAGTAGTCAGATCAGTTGTGTATTTCTTTGTTTTGTTTGCAAGCAATAAAACCAGCTCTGGCTAATTGAAGCAAAGTAGCTTTAGTGGTAGGATATAGGATCATTCAAATAACTTTAAAAAATCACTAAAGAGCCAATCTTAAGGGGGAAAAAAAGCAGAGTACTAAGAAACAGGAACTAATCAACAATTAAGGTGACAACACTACAAAGAATCAGCTCCAATCATCTTCTCATCCTGGCATCGCTAAACTCTAAAATATTTGGAGTCCTCAAACTGAGAAGCGAGTTGACCTTATTTGATTCTCTCACTGACCTCTTGGCTAGGGCAACTTGATCGACAGTTCCATCAAGAATATGAACAATGGGGAAAGGAAAATTATACAAAGGAAAATTGGGACAGAGTTCTCTAAACAGGGGGTGATGAGGTGAGAAACCAGTGTTAAGTAGAGGAAAAAAATCTACTCTAGTATCCCAGGGTCTTGATTTTCCTTAGGGATCTGGATTCTCTCATTCACTCATGTTCATATATATTCCTTCTTTCTGTCTCTCTCTCTCTCTAAGACAGGGAGAGAGAGAAAGAAGTGACAAAGGAAGGAATATGCATAAAGAGGGATGACTTTCAAAATTATCCAAGGCAACCATTTTGGATGAAAGTAATGAGCTTGTGGCACATTTCTTTTAGGTTTTTCAGCCCCTTTTTTTGGTAGAGCAGTTTTAGGTACACAGCAAAATTAATAAGAAGGAACAGACATTTCCCATATTACATTTGCCCCAATACATGCATAGCCTCCCCATTATCAGCACCCATCACCAGAATGGTACATTTGTGAGCCATTATTATACTGACACATAAATATTTCTTAAAGTCCATCGTTTACATTAGGGTTCACTCTTAGTGTTGTGCATTCTATGAGTTTGGACAACCATATAATGACACGTAGCCATCACTACAGTATCATACAGAATATTGTCACTATTTTAAAAATCTCCTATTCTCTCTCTTCTTAACTCTTGCAACCACTGACCTGTTTACTGTCTGCATAGTGTTTCCTTTTGAAGAATGTCATATAGCTGGAATCATACAGTATGTAATCTCTTTAGGTTGGCTTATTTCACTTAGTAATATGCTTTAAAGTTTCCTTTTTATCTTTTCATGGCTTGATAGCTCATTTCTTTTTAGCACTTAGTAATATTCTATTGTCTGGATATACCAGAGTTAATGTATCCATCCACCTACTGAAGGACATTTTAGCTGCTTCTAGGTTTTGGCAATTATGAATAAAGCTGCTATAAGTATCGGTATGCAGGACATAAGTTTTGTGTGGTCATAAGCTTTCAACTCTTGGGTAAATGTCAAAGAGGTTAATTGTCAGATTGAATGAGTATGTTTAGTTTTGTAAGAGACTGCCAAAATGTCTTCCAAAGTGGCTGTAACACTTTGAATTTCTATCAGCAATGTATAAGAGTTCCTGTTGCTCCACAGCTTTGCCAGCAGTTAGTGTCATCAGTGTCCCACATATTGGCCATTCTAATAAGTGTGTAGCAGTATCTCATTGTTTTAGTTTTCATTTTTGTGCTGACATATGATGTAGCAGGAAATCTTTTCATATCTTATTTGTTATTTGTATTTATTTTTGGGTGAGGGGTCTGTGAAGGTCTTTGGCCCATTTGGACAATTTTAAAAGACTTTTTGAAACGGTATAATAATTGCAGGAATGTTTATTTTTGACACCTTAAAACAGCTGTTTTAAGAAGGCGAATTTTGATGAATATGAAGCCCTTTAGTCTGCTGGCACCTTGACATGCACATCTAGGAGAAGATATAGAGAGTGTGGAGTTTCTAATAGAAGACAATTTGAAGAGCTGTGGGTTGAGTATGTGGAACTGGAATTCAGAAAGTATATTCTGTTAGCAGCAAACCCTGGACTGCTCAAGACATGTACACCGAGACTGTACTTTTGGGGAAGCCGTTTATGGTCTATGTTCCAAAACAAAGCTGAGAGAAGTGATCAACAAATCAAAACAAGATAGAAAAGTGAAATAGTAGAACACACACATCCAGAGCCATCTCTACGGAAGGCATGGGAAACAGGATTAATAGAATAACTGCCTTGACAGCCAGTGGCCTTCCAAGCCCCGTTCATATCCGTCTTGAAGAATGGTGAGATTTCTAGGCCTTAGTGAAAAGATACACCCATGATAATCTTTCTATAAGTGAGCCAGTTGGATAAATTTCCAGATTACTACTTTTAAAACAATTCTAGTCTAAGACGAATACCCTTAGTTAATTTTGCACCAAAAGTTCACATCCCGGCCAGGAATCCCAGTGGAGAGCGCCAACCCAGTGGAGGCTAGATGCCAGCCAAGATGGGTCATTTGACACAAAGGAAACCCTACTATGGAAGCTTTGGCATCAGGAACTGTGGGGATAAAAATGTGAGCAATTGCCAACTCGGGCAAATAATAATTATAAAGAGATCTGAAACTTGCAGTTCTGGCAGATACTCCATTGCTAGCCTCATAGCCTGTGTTGGGTAAATCATGACACTCCTACCCGTCTCCCTCAGATGGTGAGCGACCTGAGTGATGAGGATACTTGTCACTACTTTTCACAGCTCATGAGTGGTGAGCGATTACTGTGATTAACAAGGACACTGGGTCCATTCGCATGATGAACTTGCAGCTTCGGACAGTGAGGAATTATGGTGATTAGTGATTCAGGGTGATTAAAAGTTCACTGGCTAAGGCAAAACCTCAATCAATGGGGAAAAAGTGATGGAGAGGGGGATGCCCACTGCACAGGGAGTAGGTGCTGATAGAGTCTCTAATATGAGAAGCAGAGAAAAGATATCAACTGTCATTAACTTGGTTGCATCCACAATGACCGATAATGAGCTTCCCTTGCAGAGAGAAAAGGAAGGAAAAAGCAACTATTAACAAAAGAATATTTTTTGTTTGGGGGGAGAAGGGATTAAAATCCTCTTTATCCTGCGAAAATAGGATTAACTTTAACACTTTAACACATTTCCATTAACTCTATTTTGGCCAGATTCAAGGGTAGTTAAGTCTATGAAATGCAGATATATAAAATGGCATAGAAAAGACTTGGCATAGTGGTTACTAATCTAGGCTCTGGGATCAAATACATCAAATTTAATTATCTTCTACCTACCAGCTGTGACCTTGTGAAGTTTATTCAAAGTCCGAAAAATACGGTTAATATCAGTAACTCTCAACACTGAATTACTGAAGGATTCAATGAGAAAAATGCTTAGAAATGTGCCTAGCATACCACACTCAATAAATATTAGTAGTAGGTAGTAGTAACCACAAAACAATCTAGAAATCATTTTGTCACTCATTGCAAATCCAAGGGATTCATATACTTTTATGTGCCCATTAAAGTCTGTGTCACTTAGGCATACTTACCAAATTTACATTTGATATGATACTGTGAAAAGTATTCAATTGAAATGGATAACAAAATTAAGATATCAAATGTTCTCAACTAGCTGGCTGAGATAATAATCCAACTCTAACATAATAAAATTGAATTCTTTATTTTATTCCATATCAGTCATCATACTCAGCAATGGGCATATAAAGATGATTAAGACGGGGTCCATGCTCTCAACAGGATCAAAGTCCAGTTACACAGTATCTTAGTCCATCTGCACTGCTATAAAGGGATACCTGGGCTGAGTAATTTAAAAAGAAAAGAGGTTTATTTGGCTGACAGTTCTGCAGACTGTAAAAAAGCATTGCATCAGCATCTGCTGCTGATGAGGGCCTCAGGCTGCTTCTATTCACAGTGGAAGCCAAGCCAGTGTATGCAGTGAAAAAGAAATTGAGAGAGAGGGAGGCAGTGCTATGTTCGTTTTAACAACCAGCTCTTATGGGAATTGCTAGAGATAGAACTCACTCATAACAATGAGGATGTTACCAAGCCATTCATGAGGGATCCATCTACATGACCCAAACACCTCCTAATAGGCCCCAACTTCAATACTGGAGCTCATATTTCAATACAAGATTTTGAGGGGTCAAACTAACCATACTCAAACTATAGCAGAGAGAAAGAGGCATACACCAACAAAGGCAATCCCTTTGTATAAGCACAGTCACACACAAGTCCATTACAGAGAAAGGAGCATATAATCTTCTACAGGATAGGAAGAAGACAGAAATCAATGGAGTTTTATCCCATCTGAATTTCAGGCAGAGAAAACACAATATGCAAAGAAATGAAACATTAAATATGTCATATTTCAGAGATTATAGTAGAAGGAGAGAAGTAGTGAGTAAATAGATAAAACGAGAGACAAATATATGTTAGGAAAGATACTGAGAGACCTCAAATGTCATGCTAAAGAATATAGGTGTTATCTTGAAAGGTACAAGGGAGGAGTAAACTAGTTGATTCAAAAAAAAAATCTATTTAGTAAGCACTTTCTCTGTGCTAGACATTGGCACTTAGTACATATCTGGTAGCAGACAAAAGTTTCTGACCTCCTGGGACATACATTCTAAGGACAGAGGGGAATGACATTGTGTAAATAAATTTTAAAACTTTTTTCCAAATAGTATTAAGTGCAATCAAATATGCTGCAAAGAAAGTATAACAGGGTAAAAAAAATGGTGATGTGGACAAAGGTGCTACTTGAGCCCAGGTGGTCCGGCAGTACTTCTCTGAGGAGGTGACATTTGAGCTGAGTCCTGAATAATGAAAAAACCAAACCAGGCAAAGATTTGGAGACATAACAATTCAAAGTGTAGAGAAAGAAAAACTACTCACTCTTTAAGAAAATGAGAAGAAGGCAAAGAGTTTGGAGCCTGTGAGGATGGAATGGGAGGAGTTACTAGAGAAGAAAGCAGTCAAGAGCCAGATATTGCAGGACAGAGGTTCTCCGTGAGAACTGTCAGGCTAGCCATACCTGTGAGCATTTCTGAAATTGTCAGTGTGGGTTTTTTTTGTTTGGTTTTTTTTGTCAGTGACAATGACAGAAACTCTTTCCTGGCATTGAGAAAACACAAAACAGGACTGCAGGGGTTCCTGCAGCACACAGGAAACTCTACATATCAGATTTGTCATTCATCTTATATGACTTTATAAAGTCCCACTAAACACTTATTTAGATAAAATGCCAGATAATAGTTATCTGATCCTAAAATCTAACTTCATTTTAAATCAGAATATTTTTTAAACTAAAGATACATTAGTCCCCAACTTTTTCAAAAACACAAATACCTTATAAATTGAGGGAAGAGTAAACGTATTTTTGTTGTGAACATTACCAAGAACATTTTGGGATATAACGCCACTATAGCAATGCTGCTAGAGGTGTCTGAGTTACTAATCAAAACACAAACAAACACATTTGTATCAATCCGCATTTGTCACTCACATGTTCCTAGTGACATTACATATAGATGCAAGTGTTTATTTACTTACATCTTCTAGTGTAATTATGCCTTTGTAAGTACATGATGAATACATATTGCATTATTATAAATCACTTTCCTTCTATTTTGTATTATATGAAACTAGGACAATATTTCTATTTTTGAATTAGTGATCACATAGGTTATATTATCTGTAAAGTTTATTATGAAAGTAAAGTAGGTGGATAAAAATATTTGTCATAAAATGAAGTGATTGGATCTGATAGAGCTGAGGACCACTATAGGACATGGCAAGGAAAGTGGATTTTATTCTAAGACCAATGAGAAATTTAAAGAATATTTCAGGGACTTCCACCAAGATGGTCAAATAGAAACAGCTCTGCTGTACAGTTCCCAGTGAGAGAGATGCAGAAAGTGAGTGATCTTGCATCTCCAAACAAGGTACCAGGTTCATTTCAAAGGGACTGGTGGGACAGTGGGCATAGCCCAAAGAGGGCAAACAAAGGGGGTCATGGTGCTCCTCCACCCGGGTAGTGCATCTGACTGGAGGATCAGGGGATTGCCACCTCCTGTACACCGGTCCAGATACTACGCTTCTCCCAAAGCCTCTGCAACCCACAGAACAGGAGATCTTTACAGGGCTAAAAAGTGCCCGAGTTACCTGTGCAGAGTTAAAAAGCAGCCCTGGCCGGACAGATCTAGGTGGATGCATTGGCTGGCTAGGAGAGCCTGCAGGACGAAGCTACCGGCCCCTCAGAGAGAGCTGGTGCTAAAAGCAGGGAGACAGGCGATAGGTTTGGCAGGTCCCTCCCCCACAAAACCCAGCAGGCTGAAGCCCTCTCTCACTCGAGGGCTTCACAACCAGCACTTCAGTTCAAGCTCGACCCTGAAGGATCAAGCTTGGTGGAGGGAAAGGCATCTGCCATTATAGAGGCAGACCTAATCTCCCTATGTAAACAAAAGACACAGGAAGCCTACTTAGCAGCCAGACTGAGTCCGTGGCAGCCCAGCAGTGCCTCTACAGGCAGAGAAGGGGCAGACTATATCATCAAGCTAGTGGCTCCCTGAGCTCAAATCTAGATAAATCCATGAAGATGGGAAGAAACCAGCACAAAAAGGATGAAACCATCAAAGACTAGAATGCCCCTCCACCTCCAAGGGATCACAACTCCTCACCAGCAAGGAAACAAACCAGGATGGAGAATGAGTTTGATGAATTGATGGAAGCAGGCTTCAAGAAGGTGGGCAATCACAAACTTCTCTGAGCTACAGGAACATCTTCTAACCCAATGCAAATGAACTAAAAACCTTGAAAAAAGGATAGACAAAATGCTCTCTAGAATTAACAGCTTAGAAAAGAATACAAACATCTTGATGGAGCTGAAAAACACAGCACAAGAACTTGACGAAGCGTATATAAGTTTCAATAGCCAAATTGATCAAGCAGAAGAAAGGATATCAGAGATTGAATATCAACTCAAGCAAATAAAATGAGAAGGCAAGACTAGAGAACAAAGAGTAAAAAGAAATGAACAAAGCCTCCAAGAAATATGGGATTATGTGAAAATACCTAATCTACATTTGATAGGTGTACCTGAATGTGACGGGGAGAATGAATCTAAGATGGAAAACACTCTCCAGAATATTTTCCAGGAAAACTTCTCTAATGTAGAAAAGCAGGCCAACATTCAAATTCAGGAAATACAGAGAACACCACAAAGATATTCCTCGAGAAGAGCAACCCCGAGGCACATAATCATCAGATTCACCAGGGTTGAAATTAAGGAAAAAATGCTAAGTGCAGCCAGAGAGAAAGGATGGGTCACCACAAAGGGAAGCCCATCAGACTCAGTGGATCTCTCAGCAGAAACCTTACAAGCCAGAAGAGAGTGGGGCCAATATTCAACATCCTTAAAGAAAAGAACTTTCAACCCAGAATCTCATATCCAGCCAAACTAAGCTTCATATATGAAGGGAAAATAAAATCCTTTATGGACAAGCAACTACTGAGAATTCACCACCACCAGACCTGCCTTACAAGAGCTTCTAAAGGAAGCACTAAACATGAAAAGGAACAAACAGTACCAGCCCCTACAAAAACGTACCAAATGGTGAAGACCAATGACAGAACAAAGAAGCCACGTCAACTAACAGACAAAAAAACCAGCTAGTAACAAAATGGCAGAATTAAATTCACACATAAAAATATTAACCTTAAATGTAAATGGGCTAAATGCCCGAATCAAAAGATACAAAATAGTAAACTGGATAAAAAGTTAAGACCCTTAGCAAAGACTTGGAACCAACCCAAATGCCCATCAGTGATAGACTGGACAGGGAAAATGTGGCACATACACACAATGGAATACTATGCAGCCATAAAAAATGATGAGTTCATGTCCTTTGTAGGGACATGGATGAACCTGGAAACCATCTTTCTCAGCAAATTGACACAAGAACAGAAAATCAAACACTGCATGTCCTTACTCATAGGCAGGTGTTGAACAATGAGAACACATGGACACAGGGTGGGGAGCATCACACACTGGGGTCTTTGGGGGAAACTAGGGGAGGGACATCAGGGGGTGGGAGGGATAACATAGGGAGAAATGCCAGATATAGGTGAAGGGGAGGAAGGCAGCAAACCACATTGCCATGTATGTACCTATGCAACAATCTTGCATGTTCTTCACATGTATCCCCAAACCTAAAATGCCATAAGATATATATGCATATATGTATACATATATATGTATATGTGTGTGTATATATATATATATATATATATATATATATATATATGAAGTCAATACCCATCAGTGTGCAGTATTCAGGAGATCCCTTTCACATGCAAAGACACAAAGACTCAAAATAAAAGTGATGGAAGAAGATTTACTAAGCAAATGGAGAGCAAAAAAAAAAGCAGGGGTTGCAATCCTAGTCTCTGATAAAAGAGACTTTAAACCAACAAAGATCAAAAGAGACAAAGGAGGGTATTACATAATGGCAAAAGGATCAATCTAACAAGAAGAGCTAACTATCCTAAATATATATGCATCTAATGCAGGAGCACCCAGATACACAAAACAAGTTTTAATGACCTACGAAGATATTTAGACTCCCATACAATAATAGTGGGAGAATTTAACACTCCACTGTCAATATTAGACAGATCAATGAGACATAAAATCAGCAAGGATACCCAGGACTTGAACACAGATCTGGACCAAGCAGACCTAGTAGACATCTACAGAACTCTCCACCCCAAATCCACAGAATATACATTCTTCTCAGCACTACATCGCACTTACTCTAAAACTGACCATATAATTGGAAGTAAATCACTCCTCAGAAAACGCAAAAGAACGGAAATCATAACAAACAGTCTACCAGACCACAGTGCAATCGAATTAGAACTCAGGACTAAGAAACTCAAAACCGCACAACCACATGGTAACTGAACAACTTCTTCCTGAATATCGACTGGATAAAGAATGAAATGAAGGCAGAAATAAAGATGTTCTTTGAAACCAATAAGAATGAAGATACAACATGCCAGAATCTCTTGGACACATTGAAAGCAGTGTCTAGAGGGAAATTTATAGCAATAAAATGCCCAAATGAGAAGCAAGGAAAGATCTAAAATCAACAACCTATCATCAAAATTGAAAGAGGTAGAGGATCAAGGTCAAAAAACTCAAAAGCTAGCAGAAGACAAGAAATAACTAAGATCAGAGCAGATTAGAAGGAGAAAGAGAGGCAAAACGCCCTTCAAATATTCAATAAAACGAAGAGCTGTTTCTTTGAACAAATCAACAAAATAGATAGTCCACTAGCCAGACTAATAAAAAAGAGAGAAGAATCAAATAGATGCAATAAAAAATGATAAAGGGGAAATCACCACCAAAGCCACAAAAATACAAACCACCGTCAGAGATTACTACAAACAACTCTATGCACATAAACAAGCAAATCCTAAAGAAATGAATAAATTCCTGGACACTTACACCCTCCCAAGACTAAACTGGGAAGAAATTAAATCCCTGAATAGACCAATAACAAGATCTGAAGTTGATGCAGTGAGTATTAGCCTATCAACCAAAAAAGTCTAGGTCCAGATGGGTTTACAGCCAATTTCTACCAGACATGCAAACAAGAGCGCATACCATTTCTTCTTAAACTATTCCAAACAATACAAAAAGAGGGAAACTTCCCTAACTCATTTCATGAGACCAACATCATCCCAATACCAAAACCTAGCAGAGACTCAACTAAAAAAGAAAACTTCAGGCCAATATCCACGATGAACATCGATGCAAAAACCATCAATAAAATATTGGCAAACTGATTGCAACAGCACATCAAAAAGCTTATCCATCACAATCAATTAAGGTTCATTAGGGACGCAAGACTGGTTTAACACATGCAAATCTATAAACATAATGCATCACATAAACAAAACCAAAGACAAAAACTACATGATTATCTCAATAGATGCAGAGAAGGCCTTTGACAAAATTCAACAGCCCTTTATGCTAAAAACTCTCAATAACTAGGTATTGATCAAATGTATCTCAAAATAATAAAAGCTATTTGTGAAAAACCTACAGCCAATATCATATTAAATGAGCAAAAACTGGAAGCATTCCCTTTGAAAACTGGCACTAGACAAGGATGCTCTCTCTCAGCATTCCTATTCAACATAGTATTGGAAGTTTTAGCCAGAGCAATCAGGCAAGAAAAATAAATACAGGGTATTCAATTAGGAAAAGAGGAAGTCAAATTGTCTCTACTTGCAGATGACATGATTGTATATTTAGAAGACCCTATCATCTCAGCCCCAAATCTGCTTAAACTGATAACTTCAGCAACGTCTCAGGACACAAAATCAATGTGCAGAAATCACAAGCATTCCTATACACCAATAACAGACAAACAGAGAGCCAAATCATGAGTGAACTCCCATTCATAATTGCTACAAAGAGAATAAAATACCTAGGAATGCAACTAACAAAAGATGAGAAGGACCTCTTCAAGGAGGACTACAAACCACTACTCAAGGAGATAAGAGAGGACACAAACAGATGGAAAAACATTCCATGCCCACTGTTAGGAAGAATCAAGATTGTGAAAATGGCCATACTGCCCATAGTAACTTATAGATTCAATGTTACCCCCATCAAGCTACCAATGACCTTCACAGAACTGGAAAAAAAAAAAAAAACACTTTAAACTTCATATGAAACCAAAAGAAAGCCCACATAGCCAAGGCAATTCTAAGCAAAAAGAACAAAGCTGGGGGCAGCATACCACCTGACTTCAAATGATACTACAAGGTTAATGTAATCAAAACAGCATGGTACTGGTACCAAAACAGAGAACAATGGAACAGAACAGAGGGCTCAGAAGAAACGTCACATATCTATAACCATCTGGTCCTCAACAAACCTGACAAAATAAGCAATGGGGAAAGGATTCCCTGTTTAATAAATGGTGTTGGGGAAACTGGCTAGCCATCTGCAGAAAGCTGAGACTGTACCTCTTCCTTACACCCTACACTAAAATTAACTCCAGATGGATTAAATATTTAAACATAAAACCTAGCACCATAAAAATCCTGGAATAAAACCTAGGCAAAACCATTCAGAACATAGGCATAGGCAAGGACTTCATTACTAACACACCAAAAGCAATGGCAACAAAAGCCAAAGTAGACAAATGGGATCTAATTAAACTTAAGAGTGTCTTCACAGCAAAAGAAACAATCTTTAGAGTGAACTGGCAACCAAAAGAATGGGAAAAAAATTTTTGCAATCTACCCCTCTGACAATGGGCTAATATCCAGAATCTACAAAGA
>NW_016107441.1:4746994-4764808 GCF_001604975.1 Cebus imitator | reverse complement strand
TCAAAAGAAGACATTTTGAGGCCAATAAACATATGAAAAAATGTTTATCATTACTGGACATCAGAGAAATGCAAATCAAAACCACATTGAGATACCATCTCATGGCAGTTAGAATGGCAATCATTAAAAAATCAGAGGACAACAGATGCTGGAGAGGATATGGAGAAAAAGGAACACTTTTACACTGTTGGTGGGAGTGTAAATTAGTTCAATCACTGTGGAAGACAGTGTGGCAATTCTTCAAGGATCTAGAAATAGAAATTCCATTTGACCCAGCAATCCCATTACTGGGTATATACCCAAAGGATTATAAATTGTTCTATTTTAAAGATACATGCACATGTATATTCATTGTGCCACTATTTATAATAGCAAAGACCTGGAACTATCCCAAATGTCCATCAGTGATAGACTGGACAAAGAAAATGTGGCACATATATACCATGGAATACTACGCAGTCATAAAAAAGGATAAGCTCATGTTCTTTGTAGGGACATTATCATTCTCAGCAAACTAACACAAGAACAGAGAACCAAATACCACATGTTCTCGCTCATAGGCAGGTGTTGAACAATGAGAACACACGAGCACAGGGAGGGGAGCATCATACAATGGGGTCTGTTGGAAGGGGGCAAATGGAAGGACAGCTTGGGGTGGAGACGTTGGGGAGGGATAACATGGGGAGAAGTACCAGATATAGGTGATAGTGGTATGGAGGGAGCAAACCACCTTGCCATGTATGTACCTATGCAATAATCCTGCAAGATGTGCACATGTACCCCAGAACCTATAGTACAATACAAAAAAAAAAGTAAAAGAATATTTCAAAAGGAAGTGTTGTGACCTGATTTACAGTTTTAAAACTCACATCTGCTTTTGTAGAAACCTGATTGTGGATGGCAAGACAGAAATCAGAGAGACCAGAGAGAAGCTTGATGCAGAAACCAAGGCAGGCAAGGACAGGGGCCTGGACTAATGAGCTAAGAATTGCTTGTGAAAGTTTATGGTTTTTGTCTGCTTAGAACACTTGAAATATTTGAAGACATTTATCATATCATTTCTTATTATTTTCTACTTTTTGCTAAATACATCCAAATCCTTCATTTATAATCTATCTGACATGGTTTGTACACTTGATCTTAGCCAAAAGGCTGAGAAGTGATTGACATGGTTTCTAGACTTCTTTCCATTTTTTGCTGACATCTTCTGAAAATATTTTAAGTTGTCCATGTCTCTTTTAGACTTCCCAGAATTGAGGGCAATTCTGCAAATGGAGTTTGACTCATTCACGGGACATTTAACAACTAGCACATCTGACTGCTCTACCTTGCTGCCTATTGAAGAATGAATTAGTGCTTTCTGTAACTGCATTGTGTCATTTATTTATATTCCACTTTGGGTGAACTATGACTTCTTCTCTTTGAGCCTATATACCAGCCTTTCTATTTCTATCACTGTTACCCAGGTTAGCTTTCATTTCTTCTTCTCCTTTACCACTGGAATTCAATACATCATGAGGTGAAGTTGGAAAGAGATGTGCTCTACACATTACAAAAACCTAAAAAAAAAAATAAGCCAACATGTGACAAATTTCAGCAGAATAGTCCAAACAGCAGGTGTCATGGCGCTTGCCATTTTTTCATAAGCTCCAACCTGTATAGGTAGACCCTTTTCTCAAAACCATTTTCTCTCAGACATTTATGTTTGTTCTTTCACCAACCACATCTACCTAGCAATGAAAACATCTCTCTCCAATCCTACCAGTTGTACCTCTGAAGAAGAGGATGCTTTATTAAGTAATAAGTTTCTATCATTGAAAGCATTTAAGCAAACTTTGGATATACTAGATGTTTTAGATCTATGTGATAGAATTTAGGGTTCCTTATAATTCTAAATTCTACTGATTCCATGATTTTTATCAACTTTTACTAACTGGACTTGCAGTTATGCTAGTTCTCCTACTTATACTTGCTCGGGGGAATGACTTCATGAAACTGCTTGCTTCAGCTATCTACTGCTAGGTAATGAACCACCCCAAAACTTACCGACATAAAACGACAACGAATTTATTATGCTTGTGGATTCTACAAGTTAGGAATTTGGACAGAAAACGATAGAGATAGCTTGTCTCTGCTTCCCAATATCTGGGACCTCTATTTGGAAGACTGGCATGGCTAAGCATGACTAGGATGTCTGGAGATGGCTCCAACCACTGGGGCCTAGAACTATCTGGAAGTGTCTTCATTCATATATCTGACACCTAGGCCAGCATAACTCAGGACCTAGTCTCAACTGAAGCTAACTGGCACATCACGAGGCTTTTCCATGAGGCTTGGGCTTCCACACAATATGGTGAGTATAAGAGCAGTCCAATTTCTTACACGGAAGCTTAGGACTCCAAGAGTAAGCATTCCAATGAGCAAGGTGGAAACTGCATGCTTTTTGTGACTGAGTCTCATAAACCATCTAGCACTATGTTTTATTGGTTAAATCTGTCATACACCTGGCCAGATTTAAGGGGAGAAGTTTATAGACCCCCCCCTCAATGGGAGAAATGAAGCTGCATTTTTTAAGTTGCCACGCTCCCTATTGGGTTTATTTTAAAATTTTAGATAATAACAACCAAGTTTGTTTTTTCCCCTAAATTTTCTGACTCTGGTTGAAATAAAGTATGCACCTTCATAGTGTATGAACAGACACTGGGGCTTCTAAGCACAACAGGAAAGAAGAAAGAGGCAACTAGTGCCGCCAATGGACATGACAAGATTTTTCTGGAGCCAAAGAGCACATATGCCTTTGTGGTGGAACAAAGACTGACATTCTGAACACCTGCTGCTTCCTTTACAGACCCTTGGAGCTCCAAGATTAAACTCTGCAGCATTCCAAACCCTGGGAGGAAAAATCCTGGCTCAGACTCAATTTATTGGACACTGACCTTTAACGCATTGAAATTTGTATGTGTTCTACAGGTCTCTTGATGCTCTTTTTGCCTAATTGGTTACCTAGACATGTCCTTATCCTCACCTGGGGACTGTAAACCTTCTTAGGCCTGGGAGAAAAGGTGCAGAGAAAGAGATGACTATGCTCCCCACAGAGACCCATCAAGCTTCACTTCAAAGCAACAAAGAAAAAGAAGGAAAGCTACCTCAGCAAGGGAATTGAAATGCTAGAGGAAGCATCCCCTCCAGACTGAGTGTAGTACAGTTCTCTGCACCGACCTCCAACTAATTATTCATCACTGCACATCAGCAAAGGCTAATCTGATTAAAATCATAAATTAGTGCTGTGTTTCTATGGGAAGGGTATGGAGATGGGAGTGTTCATTAAGATGTACAACATTATCAAAAATAGGGGCTTTGGTCATGTCATGGCCATTCCCTAGATAAAACCAAGATGCCAGAATTCTAGGTTCAGAAATAGTGACCTTTCAGTTTAAATTCCAAATCATTGAAATTGAAGGCAGTATGCAAGTCAACATCCCCATCTTTCACAGCAGGCTAGGCAGTCCTGGCTAGGAGGAAGAAATGAGAATGATATATGGTCACTGATCAGTCTTCATAATGGTAGTTAATGGAAGCTAATTAACTAAGCACTTGCCATGTAAGTGCCAAACTCTTTACATGCATCATCTTATTTTATCCTTGTGACAATCCCGTTTTACACAAGTGGAAACTGAGACCCAGAGAAATAAAGTAACTGCCCCAAATTATAGTGCTTAAAGTGATGGAACCAGGATTAAGCCAATCTCAGTCTAGATCTACCACTTTAATCACAAGCAATACTGCCTCTCCTCATGAGCATGGGTGAGAAACCTTCTAAACACTAACTGGGTAGTCAGAAAGAGCTAAGGAGGGTGATGCTTGACCTGCATCCTTAGGGTAAGGAGAAACCAGCCATTCTGAGAAAGAGAAAACAGGTATCTAAAGAGCATTGCATGGAAAGAGGAATGGAACAGACAGAACATAGAAGACTTTTTGGGCCATGAAATTACTCTGTATTATATTACAATGATTTATACAACCCATTATACGTTTATCAAAACCCATAGAATGTACAACACCAAGAGTGAACCTTAAGGTAAACTATGGACTTTTGGAGATTATGAGTCAGTGTGGTCTCATCAGTTGTAACATATCTACCACTCTTTTGGGGAATAATAATAACAGTCATAATAATAATAATGAGGGAGGCTATGCATGTGCAGGGAAAGGGAGTAGATGGGAATGCTCTGTACCTTCTGCTCAATTTTGCCACAAAAACTGCTCTTAAAAAAAGGGGATGAAAAATTATGTGTTGGGTACAAGGTTCAATATTTGGGAGACAGGTATACTGAAAGCCCAGACTTTACCACTATGCAATATATGCATGTAAGAAACCTACCCTTGTACCCCCTAAATCTATCAAAAATAAAAATAAAAAATGAAGTCTGTATTTTAAACAGTGTCTGGAAGAGCCTGAAGGATGCTGAGAGCCAAGATGAGAGTTCCTTAAAGTCAGGAATCATGATTTCTTCTTAACTGTGGAAGCCCTTGGTCCCTGGCACGTAATGGCCACACGAAGAACCAAGAGGACAATAGTCGCAAGCATGGGCTCTGAAGCCAGACTACCAGGGTTGAGCTATGTGACCTTCAACGCACATCTTCACATTTATGAACTTTGGTTTCCCCATCTGTGAAAAACGGGTTGATAGGGGAATCTGTCTCCTAGAGTTAGGTAGTATCAAATGAGAACACATGGGTCAAGTCCATACCTAGTCTAGTGTCAGCCATAGGATCAGAGCTCAACACAATGGTAAAGACGGTTGTTTATTTTTAGACCTCGGTAAGTCTTTGTCAGGAAAATGAATAAATGCTGTTGGTGTGATTTATTAGAAGGCAGCAAGAATTTCAATACAACTACAAAGGGTGAGAGACAAGTAGGGCAAGATAAAGCCGATGCCAAATTGGGCATCCTTACTTTGCCTTCTGTCTTTTCCTTATATTCCGTGATCCTAATGGTGATGGTGATGAGGAGAAGAAAGATACTGCTTTCTATTTACACTTAAATTTGCACTTCTTAGCCTATTTCCATGGTAATTATTTTATTTAATCTTCCAAGCAAATATATGCACCATATAATGTTTTGTTCAACAATTAACCACATACAGGATGGTGTTTTTTTAAGCTTACAATGCCATATTTTTACTGTACCTTTTTCATGTTTAGATACACGATTATTTGCCATAGTGTTATAATTGCCTGCAATGTTCAGTGCTGTAGCAAGCTGTACAGGTTTGCAGCCTAAGAGCAAAAGCCATGCTATATAGCCTATGTGTGTAGCAGGCTCTCCCATCCAAGTGTGTGTAAGTACATTCTATCATGTTTGCACAACAACGAAGTCAAGTGACATATGACAGTATATGACAAATATACAAGATGTGTATCTTGTCCCCATTTTGTGTAAACCTATTGAAACCTGGAGAGCAAAAGTGCCTGTAAAAAGCTGACAGATTGATAAGTAACAGAAAAACACAGACCAGTTATTCTGACCCCAGCTCTTTATCACTCTGCATGGATAACAGAGTTAGCATAGAAATGCTTAGGGAATTTCTTCCACACCAGAGAATCGGTGTGACAGACTTGCTGCCTATTCACAAAACCTGTTTCTTTTTTTTTCCTAGAACGTACCTAGAACGTTTCTTTACTACATTCACTACATTTTTATGGTATCTTAAAATGGTTGTTTTTGTCAGAATTTCTGTAAATATTTTGGTTTATTATAATAAGCATGTTCCTCCCTTTAAAATTATTCAAAATAATTCCTTAAGGTAAAGTACTTTAACTTTAAAACAATTCTTATCTTTTAAAAGAAAAAAAGGTGACTAAGCTCCCTTTAACTTGATAAATAGGAATTATCTCTTCTGGTCACACTCCAGTGAACATCAGTACACTTCATATGCTCATTGACTATGTTATTACATCTGTCTCGCAGGTAGGTGTGATCATGTGATTGAGCTCTTGTCAAAGGATTGTGTGCACATCCAGGCTTGACCCATGAGATCTTCCTCTCTTTCTCCTTGAAAAGCAACTTTACAAGTTGAATACTGCAGACTTGCAAACTGGAAGAAATCTGAATTCCTAAATCACAGCTTTGGACAGAATTGCCAAATGATCTGGAACCTCATTTGGAAATTACACAAATGAGAAATATATTTCTATTATGCTAATCTACTGAGGTTTATCTGTTTCAGCAGGTAGCCTTCATTACCTTAACTAAATAAAAGCAAGGAAAGGCATATCAATATCACAAACCCAGACATTCAAATAAGAGCAATCTTCAGAATGTCCAGGCCCTATACTCCAATGAACCTCAGATTCTTTTTGAGAATTGCATTAGGTGGTAATCCTGACAATGGGTAGTAATAGATGAGAACTGCAAGACAGTAAATTATTTTAGGGCAGGGGTCCTATCTACCTTTGTGTCCTCAGCACCTCACATAATACCAGACACAGGGTTGATGCTTAATAAAAAGTGATGTGTAAATAGTTAATAACTATTCTAACATCCATTATCTAAGGAGATGACAGTTGAAGGGATTTTGAATGTTTAGGTTCTTCAAATGGAAAAGAGCAATTTCCTACAGGAAACCTCTTACAGAACAGATCTTCCATGACTTGATGATAGTTAAGGTGGTAAGGGACTTGATTCATTCATTTCTTCAAAGCTATTTACTGAGCACCCATTATATGCCTGGCATTGTTATAACAGTACAGCAGATGTAAAAAGCAGTGCACAGGATAAGAAGACAGCAAAAAAATAAAATAAAATAAAATAAAACAAAGCCTTTGTTTTCTTGGTTCATACACTCTAGTGAATTTGAATTTCTACATACACATTGAAACCCTTATCAACAAAAACCTAGGTTCAAATGAGCTAGGTAGTCAGTAGTCTGAGTGCATGTTATAACAATAAGTGTGTTCCAGGCTAGCAATATTTTGATGAGAGACACATTATAATAATAGTCCATTCTCCCAAAGCATAAGAACACCTTATCCAAAGATATGAATAAAGAAAATCATCAGCTGAAATCTGGACAACAATTAACCAGATCCATGCTCAAGAAGTTAAATTATGCAGAAAAATATCATAGTAACAAATGGCTGGTAAAGATAATCCTCTCTGGCTGGTCATATAGTTGCTGCCGATGATAGTATCAATCCATTCTGTTTCTAAGCTCTTGTTTTTAAAGAGTTAATCATATAATTTGGCCACAGAAAAGCTAGCAATGGCAGATGTGCTGTCCAACTGACCAGGTTAAGAAAAATAAAGGCAGATGGTTTTAGATTAAAGTCTGGATGGCAACGCTGTCATTAGAGAATTGACGTTCTGTCACCAGCCAAGGTTCTTCTATTTACTTTACTGTCTAAATGATCTGCCACCTGGTGGTCCAGGGAATAATTTAGCAATTTAGTCATGAGCAGCTGATAAAAACTAATTAATTTGGATTCAATGATTCATTCAACAAATATTTATCGCATGCCTACTATGTGTGCAACATCATTGCAGGTGCTGGGGAACACAGCAACCAACAAAACAGTAAGCAAATAAGGTGGTTTTAGTTTCTCTTAAGTTCTCACAAGAGAATAAATCAAGGTCATGGGGGTAAAGGAGACAAAATATTAGAGGGCTCAGGGAAAGACTATCAGAAAATAATAAGAGCTGAGATGTGAAAGATGAGAAAGATGAAAGCTTTCTATTATTGTGTAACAAATTGCCACAAACTCAGTACCTTAAAGCAGCTTACTGTCTCCAAGTTTCTGTGAGTTAGGAGGCTGGGTGCAGGTTAGCCAATCCTCCACTCAGGGTCTTGCAGGCTGAAGTAAGGTGTTGGCAGGAGCTGTGATCTCACTTGAGGTTCAGAGTAGTCATCTCCCAAGCTCATTGGTTGTTGGCAGGATCTTTTCCCTGTGGCTGTTTAACAGCAGTCCCTGTTGTCTTGCTAGCTGTTGGCTGGGGACTACCTTCAGCTCCTAGACATCAACACCACCCTCGGGCATTTACCACATGGTCCCTCCTCTCGCAGTATGGCTGTTTGCTTTCCGTTAGGCCAGCAAGAGAGTGTCTTTCCACTACTTCACCTTCTTTTAAAAGGACCACTCAGTTAGATCAGACCCACATGGGAGTCTCTCTTTTGATTAACTCCATCAGCTGATCAGTAACAACATCACTGGAGGGAGGTAGCATCATATTCACTGGTCCCCCACCCCGGCAGTCAGTGTGACAGGTATATGATAAATGCACCTGACAGTAATAACTTAAGCATACCTTGAGAATGACCCGGTATGGCACATGCACCTGAGTTGGGTAAGGGGTCCCACGCTAGAGAATCCAGGAGTGGACAATCTAGTGATCCATTTCTTATCTGTGAGGAACACCTGAGCCCCCATCCCATCGCCCTGTTACGAAGGCCGTACCAGGTGTTCAGGCCCTTTGTTTTGGGTTAAATGAAAGTTGCCAGGTGGGAGTTGACAGTGGGAGGATGCAAAGTGAAAATGCTCTATAAACTGCATGCTTTTTGTAAGTGGTTGCAGTTTTCCTGCTCAGCCACCATCACTGGACTCTCAACTCTGTATAAAGGCCCCATGTCTCATTTGCTGGATCTAGTTCTCTTCTTTGGCCTCTCGAACATGGTGCCATCCCTATTGAGATTCAAAGGCGTACAGCACAACAAATGGATTATATAGGCTGTGTACTCTCAAATGTGGGAAGCTTGGGGGCCACCTTAGAATTCAGCCTACAGCTATTCCAAATCAGGGAAAAGACTTTTAAGGCACAGTCCCCTGAAAGCACAAAGAGCCTGGGCATTTTATCAAACTTGGTATTTTCAGGAAAGGGAAAAGTTGGTGTACGGAAACGTGTGGATGAGGCACAGGGCAGGAGGGGAGGAGGTAGGAGGCATCAGCAGCGTCAGCCCACTTGGTCGCCATGATAACAAGTTTGGATTTCATTTTAGGTGTGAAGGGAAGCCCCTAACATTGAGTCCCCCTCCTACGATCTTAAACTTGTCCATGGCAGATCAATGGATCCCAAATCAAGAGAAATGGGAGACAACTGGCTGGGGCTTCTTCTCACTTTGCAAAATGAGTCCTGTGCTAAAGGTTCTTTACAGGTTTCATATTCCATTTTTTTTTCTAGGTTCTGTTTAAAAGACTATTCAGGTGAAAGCAGAAATAATATGAATGTAATCACTTTCTGGCCTTGGCTGACCTAATTAGAAAGGAATCTGGTCTTCTGCTTCTTCCATATATCTTCCAGCACCCATGAATGCACCCTTGAGTCACATCATAAACAAATAAGAATAATAACATTAATATTATAGAGGCGTTTCCAAGGGCAAAATGCCATTTGTCCTTTGGTCAGGGGAGAATTTGTAATTACTGTTTTAAAAAATTTCTATCAATGCAGATTTTCAAAATAATACTGAGACAAGAGTTTATTGTTTAGAAATGCTAGCTCATCGCAGTCATTTTTTCTTCTTCCTAAGCTGCGGCTAAAAGGGAAAACCAAGTCTGAATTAAACAACTTATGGAAATGTCACTACATCCTAATCTACTCAGAAGTCAGAGGCATAAACTGCTTTTTCAGTATCTTTGACTGAAGTACTAGCAGGATTTACTGGAAGCTTTCCTTTGAGGCTCTGATGAGCAGAGGGAAAAACAAATTTAAGAAATTCTAGAACTAAGATTTTAAAAGCTGAAGAACCAACGCGAGCTGTTTGATGACTCCTACATTTTTGTGAAGTGCCTACCATTAATGTAACTTTCCAACTCTCATTTGGACTAGAATTTGGATTTTCAATAAAATAAGGCAATATAAGATCCTCCTTTTTTCAGTGGCCCTTTCTGGTTTCCAGGGCTGAGGCCTTACATTGTAAAGGTCATATTACACTATTTTCCTCTCAGTAAAGAAGAGAAATTTATTCAGTGAAGCAGCAATCTAAAAATAACTCATTTGAGAGCCAGTGGCTTCCATGGTTACCAAAAGACCCTGTTGATTCTTTAATAGGCAACCACAATTGGGGAATCATTGGAATAGAAACAACATACACTCAAAATAGCATGAAGGTCCCTAGAACAGGGCTGTGCACCCCTCCATTCCACTAAGTGTAATCTTCTTCATAGCCCTGTGAATAGAACATGCCAGGAAGAAAGGATTATACTTTTGAAAACTAAATGAAACTTTGCCCTGAATCAATTTCTTGGTTTTGGGAATCACCGCCATGCTCTGCATGCACTGACAAACCCCACGGTACTTCATAAAGTAAATTTTTTAAATGCTGTGTTCATAAATAACAACTGATTATATAATTTCAATTAAAGGCATCAAAGGAATATTAGGTAAGGTATTGCTTTCCTCAGGTAAAATTACATCACATAGCATTACATGAAAGTTACACATGTACCTGATAATGGTTGAAAATAGGACAATGTACATGTGTGTGTGTGTGTGTGTGTGTGTGTGTTTAAAAAATACATACTTATATATTTATGTATTCCTTTATGTATATGAAGTCTCCTATGAGTCTAATACCCCATTCCAGTTTATTTTTAGAAGCAGGGATCTAAAAATCTACTTTTGGAAAAGCAATTCCAGATTTTCATTACAGATTCTCAGGGCTAGCATACCCAAAACATGTTTGTTGAAATATAAGAAAAATATACAAAAAAATACACTAAAATTGCCTGCACATTAACTAAGCTATAATAAATGCTCAAAGTCAGCCAAAGATATGTTTAATATATTTATGTACTAGCAGTCAAGATTAGAAGCATAGACAGATATGACATAAACTGGTTCAAAAAATTAATTTTTTACACATAAATATAAATTAACTTAAACATTTTTGCACCAAGGGTGGGCTCACAGTTCTTTTTTACATCTAGCAATATCCAGCAAGTGGCTTCCATGTGCTGAGCAATTTCTAGGCATGAGGTTATAGCTATGAACAAGATGGAAAAGTTACTTTCCTCAGGAAGCTTATATTCCAATGGGAAAGATAGACAAACCAAGAAAATTCCAAATGATAATAAATTCCACTAAGAAAAATAAAGCAATTTAATAGTAGAGAAAGGCTACTTCAGGTAGTGTGGTCAGAAAAGCTTCTTTAAGATTTGACGTAAAATAAGTCTGACTTAAAGTAAGTAGAGAGAGCTAGCAATGAAAAGATCTAGATGAAGTGCATGTGGGAAGAGAGAACAACAAACACTGTCTTCTAAGACAGCATTTCTCAAGCTTGAACGTGCAGGAACTCAAAGTTTGGGCTATGATGGAGTACAGAGATTAGATTTACCCTCCTGCCTTAGACAACTTAAAAATTGATAGAATATATGAAACAACAGTATTCAAATGTTTGGACAACAGTCAATACAGGACAGTGATCCCTGAAGGAAGAAAAACAAATTAGGTGGGTCCTATGATTACTCTGGCTAACTACAAAAACCTGGAGGTAAGAAAGAACTTGGCTTGCTAGAAAAACAGGAAGCAAGCCAGGATGCTTGGAACAGAGAAACAAGCAATACAAGATGAGCTGGAAAGGAAGCCAGAAGCCAGACGGGCCGTGATAAGAAGCTTAGATTTCACTCTAAGTGCCTTGGGAAGCCATTAGAAAAATTTAAGCAGGGTAGTAATAGGATCAGAAATGAGCTTTTAAAAAATGACTCTGGCTGATTGTATGGACAAAGGACTGAAATATGCCAAGAGCACAACAAGGTGATTACTTTGAGGGCCATGCGGTAATCCAAGTGGGAGACGATGTTGGCTTGGCAAGAGTGGTGGCCGAAATGTGGAGAAACACAAGTGGTGTTTCTTAGACATTAATATAGGGCAGACTCAAAAATGCTAAGGAAACCTGAAGTCTTTATTTTCCAGAGTTGTGTGTATGGGAGAGTTAGGTATCTCTGATTTATGAGTGGGCTATGTTCCCAAAGTTTGTTTCAAAGTCAGGCCACATGTTCCCAAAGATATGCATGAGTATCTGCTGGCATGAGTATATGCATGAGTATTCTGTGAATAATGAATTGGTCTAATACTCAAATTGGTGATGGGCAGAAAATTTCCAGAGTTCCACCCTTTTTCTATTATCTGACCTAATTTCAAAGTAGAACGGCTTCAAATGGTCACACATTTGCCTAATGGCTTTTTTTATGTTTTTGTTTTTTCTCTTGCCTCAACTAATTGCTTTAGAACATCACTTTTATTATCTCCAAGATCTTTTCAATAGAAAACAACTCAATGACACGTATTATTAAGATATTAGGGTTCTCCAGAGAGGGATACTGAACTTATCAGTGATCTCATAGATCTTGGTTTACCAAGAGTATATCATCCCTAGGGTAGAAAGCATCAGAAACCTCTTTTCAGAAAAAAAGTGGCATCTGAGAAGAAATTAGGTAAAAAAATAGTATTGGGGCTCATAAAATCTTAGGAGATGACTCCATCTCTGAGTTTGGATAGAACCTGGTAGACACAATGAGGCTAATAACGTCTTCTAAAACTATTTCTCAAGCTTGAATGTGCAGGAACTTCCAGTTTGGGCTATGATGGGGTATAGAGACTAGATTTACTCTCCTGCCTTAGACAACTATATAAATTGAGAAAATATATGAAACAATAATATTCAAATGTTTGGACAACAGTCAGTACAGGACAGTGATCCCTGAAGGAAGAAAAACAAATTAGGTGGGTCCTATGATTACTCTGGCTAACTACTTCAAAAAAGTGTCAAGGTCACAGTGCAGGAAAGGGGAGCCCAAACAGATCCCAGTGTTCTACTTGAGTTGAAGAAACAGCATTGAAAATTTGGCAGGCCAAGGTGGTTAGAATTTGCAGAGCAGGGTTGGATAAGAGATGGCTGCACAGAGAGAGAGCTCCAGAGACCTGCAAAGGGTTCAGCTGAGCACAGGGAAGTGCATCATGGATGGAAGAAAACTATATAATTACTGGATAAAGAAAATAAAATAATATCTGGAGCTCCTACAGGGTGGCCATAGTTTGTGTCCCCATATCCAGAGTGGGAAGAACTTTGTAATAAGTGGACATTAGATATTGTTCTGCCTCTAAGGAAGTAGAACAAAATTAGCCCTAGACTAAAGGTTAACTTTATCCTACCTAGCAAAGCTTAAAAGCAAGCCTTTAAAAGGGTAAAACTGTTAAATAAATTGTGTCCCAGAATGAAGCACATGAATATTTAAAGGAATATAAAATGTTTACCAAACAAAATAAAATGTACAATGCCCGGCATCCAATAAAAAATTCCAAGTAGACAAAAAAGTGAGAAAATAGCACCCACAATGAGGAGAAAAATCAATCAATGGAAACAGGCCCAGAAATGACACAGATGATAGAATTAGTAGACAAACATTAAAATGGTTATTACAAATATATTCCATATGTTAATGAAGGTAGAGGAATGTAGGAGGACATTATAGACATGAATATATATTATATATAATTATGTATTATAGTATAATATATAATATAGTATAATGTATAGAATATATAATACACAATAATATATTATTAATATTATGCTATAGCATATAGTATAGTATATAATATATATTATATGCATATGTTATATATTAATGTATTGACATGATACATAATATATCATATATATTATATATATATATTAAAGATCTAAGTTGAACTAAAAATAAAAATACAATAATTCATATGAAAAACATACTGGATAGGATTAACTGTGGGAGTAGACACTGTTGAAGAAAGTATTACTAAACTTGAAGACATCAAAATAAAACTTCAAAAGGAAACAGAAGAAAAAAACAAGAAAAATGAACACAGCATTGATGAATTGCAGAAAAATTTTATACAGGTTCGTATATGTATGGTTGAGGTACTTGAAGGAAAGGAGTAAGAAGGGTATTGTAAAAATAATGAAGAAATAATGACTAAAATTTTTATGAATGTGTTGATCCAAGAAGCTCAATTAATTACAAGCATAAGACATGAAGAAAAGGACACCAAGGTACATCATAATCAAATTGCATAAAACCAGTGATAAAGAAAAAACTATTAATCATCCATGAAGAAGCTTTAATGTAAACACAAGTTCCTTAGGTATTTGTTACAATGCAAGTTCTGATTCAACAAGTCTGGAGGGGGACCTGAGATTCTGTGTTTCTGAAGGTTCCCGAGTGAACTAAGTGCTGCTAATATGATAACCGCACTTTTGAAAAGCAAATTCGTAAGAGTCAAATGGCCAAACTCTTTTGTTTTTCTAAGTTAATTCAAGATACTAAAAGACTAACAACTGAAAGAGAAAAGATGGATCTGGGGAAATATATGATAAGGTGTTTGGGTTTCCAGGTAGTTTCATATTACACATTAATAGAGAACAGAGAAAATTACATCAAAACCTGGTCTTTAAAAATTTACCTTCCATATATTTGGGAATAAGTCCAAGTCTAGTTTATGTTTTTGCCTTTCCCACAGCCATTTCTTTTTAATTGATTACCTTACTCTGATTTTCTTTTGAAACTTTATCCCCTTATCCACTCCCAAATTATTCACTTTGAGTGGGGATTCCCTCCAAACCCAAGAGTGGAACCTATAATCCAGCCCTAGCCAATCAGCTCACTTGATTTCACTAACCACAGTGACTGGATCAGGAGAGAACATGTAGTTCTAGTTTGTCCAGTTAGACTCATGTGGGAATTTCAAGAAAGAGATTGCTCTTCCACTTGAACCTAGTTGAAGTAGGCTGGATCTGCTGCAATCAACTTGCCTCTTTTAGAAGTGAAAGTGCATAAGAATGTACTCCAAACAGAAGGAGAGTCCAAACAAGGAGAGAGAAAAGCTAGGTGCTGCTGTGTCATGTTAACCCTAGACCATGCCATTACTGACACCAGGTTCATCCTTGGACTCTTCTGATATATAAGCCAATAAATTGTCTTTTTTATTTCTTTAAGTTTTGTTTGACTAATATTTTCTTTTTATTGTACAGAAAGAACCCTAACAAACAAACAAAAAAAGTGTGAGTTAAGTAAGCTTTTGTGACCTAGTTCAGGAATTTAACTCCAGCTTATAATACATTTTCTGTTACTGACCATGCGTTTCAAATCAGGTCTCAGAATTATTAGCGATATTTCTTCCCTACTTGCTGTTACAGGATTCGTGACTATAGGAGAACATAGGTTCTGCAAAGATGAGTCAGAATGATTTGTCAGAGTCCCTAAAATTTTTAGTGTAGCCCGATATTCAGTAACTCATGTCCCAGAATGTTTGTAAAAGTCGACATCCAAAAAGATTTTGTAAATAAAGTAAAAGAAAAGCAGCAACACCATATTCATGAATATCTTGACTTACAAGAGGAAATTCATTAGCTGAGACAATGAGTAGCTGATTTATGCTTACCTCCTTTCTTAACAAAAAAAAAAAAAAATTACACTGAAATGAATTTGGAGTCTCAGATAATTCCAAGAAGACAGAAACCTTAAAATTAAACATGATGCATTTTCACTAACAAGATCATAGGATACATACAATGGAAGAAGTGCTCAGGGAAATTATTTTTACTTTCTAGGTCTTGAATTCCATACGTTAGAGGAATTGGGTCAGACAGTCTTTTAGTTCTAAGTTTCTGTGATTCCATTAAGAAATAATAGTTAATTAAGGTTTCAAAGGCCTGACTATTAATTGATAATTCTAGCCCTTACTTGGGTCTGAATTAAGGCCCAATGTTAGTCATAAATCAGCATAATAGTCTAGTATAGAGTAAACTCAGGAGAGCAGAAAATAATCTGTTAACAATCACATTCTGTGCTAGGTTGCTGACCATCTCTCCCCAAAGTCAAATGACATTGGGTTCACATATGGCCTTCTTTTTATTTCAAACCAGATATATTAGAAGCCTTCTACTGACATCTCACTCAAGTCTAGAGTTCTCTTATCACAGAAGCACTTTCAGTTTCCTTTGAGAAAGATACTCAAAGAAAGAAAAGTTAAAACAGAGTTCCAAGGAAACATCCCCCAAAACTGAAAAAGACTGCTAGCAAAGACAGCATCAGAAACCCTCCACCCACTTTGTTTACTATGTGAGTTACCATGAAGATAGGAGGGGTTGGTCTTGAAGGAAATTAGTAAAAATAATATAAAACTGTGGCCAAAAAAAAATCTTCATGAAAGTACTACGGAGTCAGGCTTGTATCTTAATATTGCTCACTTCCCTGGGATGTTGAGCAACATGTTACTTACTCAGTGATAAAATAGTTCAAGTCTTTTCTGGTCTCTACCTTAAGTATCCCTGGGACACTAAGGGTCCAAGTTGCCTGGAGAGTAGGTCTTGGTCATTGTATTAATATAGCTGCTTTCGTGTAGAATCTAATTCGATCCTTCTTAAATACAATATGTTTTTAATTCCTATTCCCTCACATCAACCCTGAAATCCCATAGTACTCTATAGACTCACAAGTGGAAAGAATTTTTCTTTCTATTATTCCTAAAGTAAATAGTAGTTCTTCCTCAGAGATGAAATCTATTGTTGAGAATCCAAAGAGCCACTGTTGTCTGTAATAACCTCTTATTAATTTTAGACTCTTTTTCTCTGGATTTCTGGAGTCAGACCTTGACATCTCTCTTTTCTGTCAGACACAAAGAAAGGAAGATGCACTGAGGCCGGTGCGAGTCTTGTTCGGACAATTTGACTGGAAAGAGACAATAAAAAAAATTACTGCAGAAGAACAGTAAAGTCTCCACCTCACCCACAATTACCCAAATTCAATCAATAGTAAGCCATAGGAGGTGGATTTGTGGATCAAACACCTGCCTATAGCTTTCAGCCTTTCTAGAACCATGGGAGATTATCACTGTGCTACATGTTCCCGGGGCAAATAAACCCGGCCTCCAGCAGTTTACAATGAGTGCATCTTCCAGAGGGGACCACAAAAATCCAATCTTGCCTCGTCTAGCAGCAAATAGCCTAACAAATATCCTGTCTTAAGCTTCAAAGAATATAGATTTATTACCTCTTGAGTTCTATGGACAAAACCTTTAATCCCCTATCAGATAATTCCAGTTTCACAAATGATATGGATCCATTTCTTATAAGCTCAGAGATTTCCTAGCACTGGCTTCAAGATCTTTCCTCTTAAGGAGGACAGGGTGTTATCCTGTTTAACTCTAAAAATGCTGTTCCTTCTCACTTCTACTGTGTCAGTGTGTTTACGTTCGTGTGCATGTTTAAGATGGAGCTACTGTCTAATTCATTCACTTATTTATTCTGCAAATATTCAGAGACTTACTGTGTGCCAAGCATGTGTAGTGCATGAAAATGCACTAGGGACTACAACAGTCACCAGCTAAAGCCGCTGAATTCATAGAGCTTACAGACCAACGAGGGCAAATATTTGAACAGGTAACTCAATAAGCAGTGATGAAGAAAATGAGAAACATAAGCCAATAAAGATACTCTGGTTTAAAAAACCTTCAGAAATAGCCCAGTTTACATGGTTCCTGATGCCCCCAAAGCACATCTACCTTAATTCTTTATCATTTTCCCATTTGCTTCATAATATCCATCTCAATTATATATTGCTTTCTTAGTATATTGTTTTTCTTTTTTATTCCATTTATTTATTTTATTGCATTTTAGGTTTTGGGGTACATGTGAAGAACATGCAAGATTGTTGCATAGGCACACACTTGGCAGTGTGATTTGCTGCCTTCCTCCCCATCACCTACATCTGGCATCTCTCCCCTTGCTATCTCTCCCCCACTCCCCACCCCCTACTGTCCCTCCCCTATTTCCCCCCAAC
>NW_016107441.1:4737027-4746836 GCF_001604975.1 Cebus imitator | reverse complement strand
TCGATGGGCATTTGGGTTGGTTCCAGGTCTTTGCTATCGTAAACAGTGCTGCAATGAACATTCGTGTGCATGTGTCCTTATAGTAGAACGATTTGTAATCCTTTGGATATATACCCAGTAATGGTGTTGCTGGGTCAAATGGAATTTGTATTTCTAGGTCCTTTAGGAATCGCCACAAGGACTTCATGACCGAAACACCAAAAGCATTGACAACAAAAGTATATTGTTTTTCTTCTTTTGACCCTGGACTGTAGGCTGGGCTGCCTCTATGTCTGCCTATCTATACCCAGAACAGTGCTTGGAACCTAGCAGAGGCTGAATAAATGTGTATTTAATGAACACATGAGTTTGGAAGTGAGCAAGATTCATATGATGATTGTTTTTAAAATCTTCACAGCTTTCCATGTCTCTTACATAATGCAATGGCAAAATCCAGTACCCACATATTCTCAGGCTTCCCTTGCCGTAAGAACAGTGACTGCTTTGCACATATCACAGACTACCCCAAGCTGGAATCACTGGGCAGTATTAACCGCGATCTCGGGGCTGAGTCAGCAAACACTGCCCATAGCACCTTTATCTTAGGGCTGCAGGAAGGCAGAAATACCAATCTTTTCCATACAGCTACTTACAAGTAAACATAATAAAGATGAAATCTGTTAGTGTTAGGGAGATGAAGTTCTGAACACCTGCTATTTAGATTGGCTGCAGGTAACCCCATGAAAGAAATGGACTCTGATCCCTGAAGTTGCTACACTAAACATTATCTGTGTGTAATGTAGGGAATGTTGACTGAAAGGGATGAGGCTTTTGTTGAGAGTGCAATTGATTTTCAAAAAAATAAACACAGTTATTGGCAGAGAGCCTGTCGGTGGTTAATTTGAAAGGGAATTTTAAAAATTACTTTTAAACAAGAGCTTAACTTTCTTAGGATGAATGTGACTGAATTTGGTGTGAAATGGTAGAAGAACTTAACACGGGTTTAGGCAAAAACCAAGATGGATATTCTCAGTCAAGAAGTATGTTTAACTTAATTCAGGGGCCCTCTCACTCTAGGGTGGGTTTAGTCCTTCAAAATACGAAGAACCTCAGGCTGTAGGCCACAGGAAAGGAGGCCTTTTTGCCACCTCTGGGTGCATTGATGTGACTGAGGCATGAAAGCTGAGCTATATGAAGAAGCCACTGCAGCCAAAACCACCAATCCCCACCAGACCTACCAAATTAGAATCTGGATCTGAAATTCCTGTTGCCAAGGTCTGGGACACAGCACCTAGGGCAAAACCTCTTGAGAGCAAGGACTGCATCTTGGTCTTCTTACTGGTTACCTCTTGTGCTTACCACTTCCTCATATATGATAGATGGCCAGAAAGGCGTGCAATGGGTGAGTAAATACATGATGTGTGATATAGACCATGAAAGGCTGAGGATACAGAGACAGAGAGAGTTGGTGCTGTTTTTCTTCCTATGCAAAGCTATTTTCTGAATTTAGAAAAAAATATGCCACCAGAATTCCAAGCAAAGTACATTTGCTTTTAAAAAAAAAAGAGAGAGAGACAGTAATACCGCAATCTACAGGACATTCATAAAGAGTCACAGGCTAGGGCCCAAGCAGCCTCTTGGGTTCCCTTTGAGTTGGTTGAATGGGACAGGCAGCAGAGGATGAGAGGAGAGCTGCCTTCTCTCCCACTGAGACACAGTTGGAAGGCTTTCATCTGGAGAGTACTACCGCAGAGCTTAAGAAGATCTCTTTGGTTGAAATTTATAAATAGAAGTAATACTATTTTGTAATAGTCAAAGCACATTTACATATGTTGTTTTCTCCTAAGTTCAGAAAATTATTTCTTACCTGTAAAATGAGATGAGAATTCCTACCTGATAGTACAATTTTGCAGAGTAAACAAAATGATGTTTATACAAGACTTGGTATTTATAGGCATGCGTCACCACGCCTGGCTAATTTTTGTATTTTTAGTAAAGACATGGTTTCACCACATTGGCCAGGCTGGTCTCGAACTCCCGACCTCGTGATCCATCTGCCTTGGCCTCCCAAAGTGCTGGGATTATAGGGGTGAGCCACCGTGCCTGGTCAAAAGACCGGTTTAAATGAAGATTTTGTCCGCAGACCTACCAAATTAGAATATCTATGGATGAGGCCCTGGAGCTGCCTTTCTCACAATTGCCTCAAGTGAGTCTTAAGCAGACTAAAGTCTATGAACTGCTATAAATGACCCATATCACTGGTCTAAATTCATGATCACATTTTTACTTTGGGCCTGTAAACTGACTTTGGAATCAATCTGTAGAATCAAAGAATTCTCAAGTTAAAAGGCATTGTGGTTACTATTGAGTATTCAGGTTTGCAAAAAAATTCAAGGTCAAAGCGGAAGAGTAACTAGCTCAGTGTAGAAGAAGAGATTAAGGACCAGAGCCAGGCCCTCACTCTGAGTCAAGTCCTCTTATCACTCTAACAGACTTCTTCAAAGAAGAGTTTTAAACCACTTTACAGCAATAGAAACAACTTTAAAAAATGTTCCAGGGCTATTCTCAAAGACACAAGATATTGAAATTTATAATATCTCATTCATCTAGGTCTGTTACAAATACCCTATAACATCACCTGGAACTGCTCCAATTCATATATCTTGTGACTAGAAATGCTAGAAGCCTAGTTATTTGAATATGGTTGACCCAATGGGAAGAGATGACTTTAAGGCCATTCATGCCAAAAGAAATGGTATTTCCTTCTGTATCAGTCCATTCTCACACTGCTATAAAGATACCACCTGCGACTGGGTAATTTATAAGGGAAAGAGGTTTAATTAATTGGCTCACAGTTCCATATGGCTGGGGAGGTTTCAGGAAACTTACAGGTATGGCAGAAGGCACAAGGGAAGCAAAGCATGTCTTACACGGTGGCAGGAAAGAGAGAGAGAGAGAGCAAACGGGGAACTGCCAAGCACTTTTAAAACCATAGCTCTCGTGAGAACTCATTCAGTATTAAAAGAACACCACGGGGGACACCATCACCATTTTCCAGTCACCTCCCGCCAGGCCCCTCCTTCACACCTGGGAATTATAATTCAGGATGTGATTTGGGTGGGGACACAGAGTCCAACCATATCACCTTCTGAAGTTTGCTGGAAATGAACTTTAAAATCTAACTTATTTTTATTTAGACATGAGCTTGGGTATTCAAATCTATTCCTTGAGAAGGACAGCGTGAGAAGAGGGACACTTCAGGGTACAATCACATTTCAGATTTGTTTTTCCACTTGAAATCTCTCAGCTTTGATTAATAGCAACTATAATAACAACAACAATGATGATGATGAAGATGGAAATCAACCGATACTTTCCTTTTCAATGGTCCCCACACTCAGTGACTCAAATAAGCATAAAATATGAAAGATGTGCTTCTGTTGGCATCTGTGGTTTTTCAGGTCTCCAAATGGCCTGTTGTTAATTCCATTTACAGCAAAATGAGAAAATAAATAAACTCTTAACTTGGGTTACTATGAAAATATGGCAGGCTGGCATGTTGGCAGTCAAAAATCTGCTTTAACTTGTGTTCCTGCCCATTAATTCCATTAAAAGTTTCTAAACTCAAAACCCAGTTTTTTATGGCTGCATAGTATTCTGTGGTGTATATGTGCCACATTTTCCTTGTCCAGTCTATCGTCAATGGGCATTTGGCTTGGTTCCAGGTCTTTGCTATTGTATACAGTGCTGCTATGAACATACGTGTGCATGTGTCTTTACAGTAGAATGATTTATAATCCTTTGGGTATATACCCAGCAATGGGATTGCTGGGTCAAATGGAATTTCTATTTCTAGGTCCTTAAGGAAGTGCCACACTGTCTTCCACAATGGTTGAACTAGTTTACACTTCCACTAACAGTGTAAAAGTGTTCCTATTTCTCCACATCCTCTCCAGCGTCTGTTGTTTCTAGACATTTTAATGATCGCCATTCTAACTGGCATGAGGTAGTATCTCAATGTGATTTTGATTTGCATTTCTCTAATAATTAGTGATGATAATCATTTTTTCATATGTTTGTTGGCCTCATACATGTCTTCTTTTGAAAAGTGTCTGTTCATATCCTTCTCCCACTTTTGGATGGGTTTGTTTGTTTGTTTCCTTGTAATTCTACTTTAGTTCTTTGTAGATTCTGCATATTAGCCCTTTGTCAGATGGGTAGATTGCAAAAATTTTTTCCCATTCTGTTAGGTGCCCATTGATTCTAATGATTGTTTCTTTTGCTGTACAGAAGCTCTGGAGATTAATTAGGTCCCATTTGTCAATTTTGGATTTTGTTGCCAATGCTTTTGGTGCTTTAGTTATGAAGTCCCTCCCTATGCCTATGTCCTGAATGGTTTACCTAGGTTTTCTTCTAGGGTTTTTATGGTTTTAAGGAGTTCATGTCCTTTGTAGGGACATGGATAAATCTAGAAACCATCATTCTCAGCAAACTAACACAAGAACAGAAAATCAAACACCTCATGTTCTCACTCATAGGTAGGTGTTGAACGAGAACACAATGACAAAGGGAGGGGTGCATCACACACTGGGGTCTGTTGGGGGGTCCAAGGGAGGGACAGCTGGGGGGTGGGGAGGTCGAGGAGGGATAACATGGGGAGAAATGCCAGATGTAGGTGATAGGGGGATAGAGGCAGCAAACCACATTGCCATGTATGTACCTATGCAACAATCCTGCATGATTTGCACATGTACCCCAGAACCTAAAGTACAATAAAAAAAAAACAGCTTAAAGTGAGATGCAGAACGTTTTTGATTCTGTTCAAGAGGTGATATGGGATAGCGGGGAACCCAGCCGAGAAGTCAGTAGGCTAAAGGCTCCATCTCTGGCTTCCACCAACACATGGCATATGTTTTTGTTTGTTTGTTTTTTGTAGCAATTTTTTAACCCCAAAATATAATATAATTTGAGTACATACCTAATATATTCCATTAAAAACTACAGAGAAAGTTTTACAACCCCACAGCTTCTATGACATGTGTGACGCTATGTGAAAATTAACAACAGCAATTTGAGCTACAGGACTTGGCTTTGCTACATTAGTTGAACATCAATTGTGCTATGTGTCAACAGAAAAAGTATGTGTTAAGACAGATGGCATATCATCAAATGTTGTCATATCAACAAAGAATTTTCTGTTGTCATGTGCTGGACTAATATGGTCTGTGCTTTTCTAAAAAATATCCATTTCATTTGAATTATGGAAATAATTTCATATATGTTTTAGGTTAAAGACAACACTTTTAACAGAGAAGAAAAGCTATTTAGATCTTTAGAAAAGACTAAAAGGCATTGTGTGAAGAACATATCACTCTATCTTCAACACATACAGGTAGGTGAGATGCAACTGTTTTTCAGTGTTCTATAAGAACATCTGATACATTTCTCTCTTGATGCTTCAGGCATTGTGTCTACTGCTGAGTGCTTTTCATGCCTGAGTTTTGTTTCCTGAAGCTGTTCACAACATCTAAAGCTACAGGAACTTCAGGGTGTCACATGGACCATATCCATATTTCAAAGCTAACCTGACTTTTCATCATCCCAAGGGGTAAGACAGAACTAATTTCTTTTTTAACTAAAAGAAGGAAGGGTGGGGTGGGGACAGGCACAGTGGCTGTAATCCCAGCCTTTGGGAGGCTGAGGTGAGCAAATCATTTGAGTCCAGGAGTTGAAGATCAGCCTGGGCAACATGGTGAAACCCCTCTCCACAAAAATTACACAACTTAGACAGACAGGCATGGTAGCATACACCTGTAGTCTCAGCGACTCAGGAGGCTGAGCAGGGAGGATCACTTGAGCCTGGGAGGCAGAAGTTGCAGTGAGCCAAGATCAAGCAACTTCACTCCAGCCTGGGCAACAGTGTGAGACCCCATCTCAAGAAAAGAAAAAAAAAAAGACTACAGACACAACCTTAGCAGTGCTGTAACCACAGATATGGCCTCAGAATACAGAGATCAAATATAAAAAACTTGGTAATCTCTGACACTCACCAATCATTTAATGACCACAAGCCCTTGTCAGAATCAGTCCAGACTGGAGTAGGCTAAATATTATGACTCGGGGTGTTTTTCAGCAGCCGCTTTAAGCAGAAATGGCTTCTCCTTCACCATTGAAAACTTTCCCATTTAGAAATGTATTGGGTTCAAATTAGATGTTTCTGGAGAAGTAGGAAAAGACTAACAGTCATGCACACTGTAGTGCATATTTCATAGTATCATTCTTATCAAGAGTTCTTTATATGTCATCAACAGGAATTAACACTGACTTCACGTAAGGGAGAAAGTAAAATTTAACCAGAGGATCTGGGATTACTCATAAACTTGAAGGAAGAGCCAAATGAAGAAACCTGAAGGAAGAGCCAACCAGAAACTGATGTGCAATGACAGCAGAGTTGCTCCAAGATTCCAACCCCCAGGAGACAGAACCTGAGTCATCCGTGTTGGCTCATTGCTTGCCCACTGCCTGCTCTACCCTAGGCCAGGGGCAGGGACCATATCAGCTGTATAGCACTATATAACATATATTATTTAGAATAACACAAAAAACGGTGTGGGCAGTAGCTGAGGGAACCCCACCCTGGGCCACACCCACTTCCTCTTCTCTGCTGGTTGGGTACTTACAGAAGGTATACACGTTGGAGCTCTCAGTGCATTCTTCTGATAAATAAGGTGACAAAGAAATGAGCCACAACCATTCCACATTTGCATGTGAACTTCTAAAAACGTTAATAGAATAAAATAGATTACTGATAGAAATGCTAAAATAAAGACATAAATTATATAACAATTATTTATTATCTACTTTATTACAATAGATAATAACTCTTCCATTGTGTTAAAGTGTCTGAGGATGACTAAGACATATTTTATGTGGTTCTTGCTCTTAGGGAAGTTTTAATCTACTTGGAGTTTAATTGTGAATTCATTCATCAGTGCAAGACACCAGACATACTGGTAGATGAAAAAGCATGGTCCTGCTCCTCAATACAGCTCACTATCTGGTGCAGAAGATGTCAGACTGCAAAATAAATATTAAATTCCACATCACGATGCAAAACAATTGAGAAGTATATCACCAGAGAACTATAACTAATATAGAGAGACGAACATTTGTTAATAGTGAACACATTCAAGGTTATCCCTGTAACTTTGCATAGAAAGAAAGGTTCAGGCTTATTTATAGATACAAAAACAATAAACAAAATAATAGCATTTATTGTGGTGGGTTTGCTGTGTGTAAAACACTTTTCCAAATGATATTGTCTAATCCTCATAACACAGTAAAGTATTAGTATTTTCTTTTACCCAATAGGAAAACAGAGCTCAGAGAGGTATTTGTCTGAGATTCTACAGCAACTATCTGGGGGAGTCACTATTTCAACCCAAGTCTGCCCAACTCCAGAGCCCAGCCATCTGAACCACTCCAATCACAATGCCATGTGAATTTCATCCATGTGACATAGTGAAAAATCCGTGAGAACACTGCTGTTGGAACTTGGTGAGTTCTGAGAGTGAAGAAATGCAGTGATTCCCCATCTGGATTCATCCTATTAGACTCCTGGCTCCCTTCCCACTGGATCTTGGCTAGAGAGTTTCAGATATGCTAGGGGAAGCAATTGAACTCCTGGGGCGTGCAGTCAGGGCTAAGAAAAACCTTTTCCAAAAACCAAGTGACTTCAGAATCTAGGTAGAGTTAGAGGACTTCCTTCCCGACATAAAAAGACCCCTGCCCCCAGCCCAGTGACCAGTTAGAGTCAATTACAGTGAATTTCAGGATATGTGCAGGACTTGTGGAAAAAGACATGCAGAAAAGACAAAGTCCAGAGCTGCTGCAGCCATCTTATCACAGGGGAAAACTGGTACTAGAATAGAGCCAACAGAGAGAATAGGCCAAGAGACAGAAAAGAGAAATTGAATCCAGGTGAGTTGTTTACACTGCTGTATCCATCCAGGCCAGAAGCACCTTGTGCCATTAACACTGCTTAGTTATGTGAGCCAATTAAGACTCTTTTCACCTAAAAAACTTAAGTCACATCTTTAGTCACTTCTGAACAAAAGAGTTCTAACTGTTCAATGTAAAAGTGGTTTACAAGAAGGCTGAGAGTCTTGCCCAAGGTCATGGAGTCTTTTTAATGAATGAGTGGGTCCATGGGCACAGAACCCCAATACCCAACTCAGAGTATATTCTACTACACCCCAGGCTTCTTGCTTTTGGCATCAATAAAAATGCCTTCCTCCCTTTTAGAAAGGAGGATTTAAATACTTTCTGACCTGGAATCACCTGTCAATGACCCAGACCTTAACTCATTGTGTTCTCCTCTGCTCAGGACAAGAGGGCCACTGGACATAATTTCCAAATGTGCAGAGTCATAGTGTCTTTAATTATCTCTCTGACATGCAAGAATGGCCCTCAGAGCAAGGGCTGTGCAACCAACTGTTCCCCTCAGTGTGATTTCTGTGGCATGGCCACAGCCAGCTTCTAAATTTAAGTTCATAGTGACTTTTAATTGCGTGGTTAAGTATTGTTTCCCTCCCACTCTTGCTACTAGCTTAGCCTCAGGCTACTAATTACCAGCAGGACAGGTCACTTGTCACATCTGCACCAATTCCATCATTTCTGACATCCTCACACAATGACAGGTTCCCCCTTTTCCTGTTTGCAAAACTGGGTTAACCAGTGTTTGACTTCATTTTCATGAATGCAGGATACCCAGTATTTCTATCAGTTACTTAAATTATTTAGTTGAAATGTTCTGCAGCTAAAATGTGTCTGTCTACTCAACAAATATTTATTTACTCAGGGTTTTCTCTGTTCCCAGCCCTCTGCTAGCCCCTGAGCATGCACAAGAGAGTTAAATAGACAAGGTGTTGCCTTCATGGAGCCTTTTGTCCAGTGAGAGAGATGGACAGTGACCTAGCAAAGAATCAAATAAACATAGACATAAATACAAATTGTGTTCAGAGCCTAAAAAAGCAGAAGAAAAAAATGCTATGAGAAAAACAAACAAACAAAAAACAGGAGAATCTAATTCAGATAGGGAAGAGAAGGCAAGAAGGCCTCTGTTAAGGAAATCACAATCAAGCTGAGATCCAAATGACGAGAAGGTGCTTGTGGGTAAAAGTGGAGAGCAAGGCCCTGCACACAAATAGAGCAGCAGTGGAGAAACCCAGAAGTTGAAAGGCTCAGGATGGATTCAAAGAACCAAAAGAAGGCTAGACTATGTAACAAGCAAGGGAGAGAGAGCTGAAGATGAAGTTGAAAATTCAAAAGGGTCTTGTGGGTCATATTAAGAAATCTGGATTTTGGGGGGATCGATCCAAGATGGCTGTTTAGGAACAGCTCAGGATTGCTGCTCCCAGTGAAAGCACAGAGGGTGAGTGGACGCTGCATTTTTATTGCCCACAGACTAGGCAATTCCCAGGCGGAGAAGCTCCATGGGTCGCCAGCGCGGCTGCTTCGGCCAGCGCAGCTGTGCCAGCCGGCGCCACTGCTTTGCTCCACGTGGCTACTTTGTTGCCGTCCAGGAGCAGCGGTTCTCCGTACAAAATACACCGGTCTGGGTGCCCTTTTGGCTGGTGATTGGAGTCATGGGAAATCGCCCATTTGTCTGCTTAAAAAGGGGACTGAGCAGGGAACCAGGACAGCAGATTCCAGGGCAAAAAAGTGCCACAAATCTCAGTGCCGCTGTTTAAGCCAGCGCAGTGACTTGCCGCAGGGGAAAACACAGACCTCGGTGCCTCTTCAACAGGCGACTGGAACACCAACTTAAA
>NW_016107441.1:4728607-4730072 GCF_001604975.1 Cebus imitator | reverse complement strand
TGTTCTCACTCATAGGCAGGTGTTGAACAATGAGAACACATGGACACAGGGAGGAGAGCACTACACACTGGGGTCAGTTGGGGGGAAATAGGGGAGGGATGGTGGGGGATGGGGAGCTGGGGAGAGATAGCAAGGGGAGAGATGCCAGATGTATGTGATGGGGAGGAAGGCAGCAAATCACACTGCCACGTGTGTACCTATGCAAGAATCTTTCATGTTCTAAAGACCCATAAGGTAAAATTGCCATCTATAGGTTGGTCTGCACTGCTAGGACTATGGGGTCAAATTTGTGTAGAAAAACTAGTGAGATCCCTGAATGATAATCCCTTAATCTAACTGCATGTGGGTTGTGTCTTAATGAATAATGATGACCAGTTTCCTCGCAGTGCAGGAAATGTTCATTGCGTGGAATTAAATCATCTCTTGGTAAATTAAAAAAAAAAAAGGAATCTGGATTTTATTCTAAGTGTGACAAAAGCCAGCGGAGAGAGTTCATGTATGTATTCATTTAGTCAGCCAGTCAATAATTTGCTAAGCACCTGCCGTGTACTGGACGCCATTCTAGGAATCAAGAAAACATCAGTACAGAAAAACAAACAATTCCCTGTCTGGAGCTTACATTCTAGATGGTGACTCTAACGGAAGGAGGTTACAGTTCTTCCACACTTGGAAAAAGATCACTTTGGTTTTCTATGAAGAATGGAAGAGGGAGGCCAGGCAGTTGTTGTCGGGCATTTGCAGGAAAGATGGGAAACAATGGAGGCTTCCTGTGCTTCCAAATAGAGAGTTACGCCTGACACCCACTTTAAAGTTGTATTTATGTTGGGTTGGTTTGTTTTTTTGTGGAGGAGTGGTGTCTGCGAGGATTTGGTTTAGTTTTGGCCAAAATAGTACTGGCTTTGCATGGCTTCATTACTTCATCTTCCCAGTGGTCAAAAGAAATATTTTGAGAAGATGGATAAAGCTGAACTGTAATCTATGGCTTAGAAATGACCGATGCTAGTCAATGCCTTTGGGACTTTTTGAAACAAGAAGCTATGTACACCTAGGATGCATGTTGAACACAGCCCTTGGGCTAAAAGAAAAATATATAGCCTATTCTTCAGTCCTCCTGATAACCTTGCTATCTTTTCATGGTTTTCCTTCTCTTTCCATCTCTTCACCTTACACACACACACACACACACACACACACACACACACACACAGAGACACACACACACACAGACACACACACACACACACACACACACACAGGCTTTTAAGGCAAAACCAATAAAAATTGGGACCTACAGAGAATAAATTCAGAACCACAACCACATAGTCAAAACAAGAGAATCTAGCTTTTCTTAAGATGTGATCCAACAATCATCTGTATCACGAGTTCTGAGGACTAAATAAATGTCCAGGTTCCTGTGTAACCACCACCCTCTCCACCAACTTTCAGAGTAAATCCAGGAATCCTT
>NW_016107441.1:4700623-4727877 GCF_001604975.1 Cebus imitator | reverse complement strand
AAAAAAAAAAAAAAAAAAAAAAAATAGAACCGAGCTGAAACATGTTAGGTGCTTAATATATGACCAAAATGATGATCGTCGTTCTATGATTTTTTTCCTTTACCTTCGTTACTTACTATTAGGACCTGGAAGGGGTGTTAGAGAAGTAAAAAATGGGAAAAGATTACAGAACAACAGATACTTGTTTTTTCCTCTCTAGAAGTGAACTTTATTCACCTTCATCACCATTCAAGGAATTATTCTTTAGCTGAGGACACACAGAATGCAAGCCTGAATCCTTTATGCAAGTGTAGAAATAGTTGTTCCCACAAGGAATAGAAGCAGAACTCCCACACTCTAGCTCTCCTATGATCACTCAAGGCTGCAAAAGCTGGGCTTGTCAGAAAACACCTATTTGATTCACCCTAGAGATCTTTCTAACCTAAAGCTAATTTTATGCCACTAAGGGGAGAGGGCATGGAAGAGAGAGGAAAGGAAGGGGGCATCTAATGCCATCACCAGAATTAAGTTCTGTTTTAAACTTGAAACCTAATAAAGATAGGGACCTCTTGAGGAATAAGTTGCAAAAAATGTATTATTCCCAAACAGCAGAAGGGAAACCAAAGGCTTAGAAAAGCAAAATATACTATTCAGGATTGTCAATCATGATAAACCAAAGCTGCTTCTCTTGCCACTTCTCCCTATTCTAGTGGCTGTCTCCTTGCTGTAACTCATCTTTTTCCTTTTTGGATGTGATCCTCTGATATTGTTTGGATGTTTTGTCCCCTCCAAATCTCCTGTTGAAATGTGACTTCCAGTGTTGGAGGTGGGCCTGGTGGGAGGTATTTGGCTCATGCAGGTGGATCCTTTATGAATGGCTTGGTGCCCTCCCCATGATAATGAATGAGTTCTCACTCTGTAAGTTTATTTGAGAGCTGGTTGTTTAAAAGAACCTAGAATCTCTCTTGTTTCCTCTCGCTTGCCATGTGACATGCCTGCTCCCTCTTTGCCTTCTGCCATGATTGTAAGCTTCCTGAGGCCTCTCCAAAAGCCAAACAGATGCTAGTGCCATGCCTTTACAGCCTGCAGAACCATGAGTTAAATAAACCTTTTTTTTTTAAATAAATTTCCCATATTAAGGTATTCATTTATAGCAACACAAATGAACTAACACAGAAAATTGGTACCGAGAAGTGGGGCACTGCTATAAAGATATCTGAAGCTGTAGAAGTGGCTTTGGAACTGGATAATGGCCAGAGACTGGAAGATTTTGGAGGGGGCAGAAGAAGAAACAAAGAAAAAGGAAAGTTTGGAACTTCTTATAGATTGGTCAGATGGTTGTTACCAAAATGCTGACAAAAATATGGACAGTAAAGGCCAGGCTGATGAGATCTCAGATGAAAATGAGAAAGTTATTGGGAGCTGGAGAAAAGGTCACCCTTGTTACACCTTAGCAAAAACTGGGCTGCATTAAATCCATATCCTAGGGATTTGTGGAAGATTGAACTTAAGAATAATGACCTAGGGTATCTTGCAGAAGAAATTACTAAGCAGCAAGTATTCAACATGTGGTATGACTACTTCTAACAATCTATAATGGGATACGGAAACAAGAAAATGGCTTAAAATTGGACCTTATATTTAAAAGAAAGGCAGAGCATTAAAATTTGGGAAATTTTCTGCCTGGCCATGTGGAGAAAGAATTTTCAGAAGAGGAATCCAAGAAGGCTGTGAAACAACCAGTTGCTAGAGAGATTCACATGACAAAAAGGGGGCCAGGTGCTAATGGCCACAACAACGGGAAAAAGGTCTCTAAGACATTTTTGAAGCCTTCAAGAAAGCCTCTCCCATCACAGACCCAGAGGCCTAGAAGGAGAGAATGGTTTTGGGCTAAGCCCAGGGCTCCCACTACCCTGTGCAGCTCTAAGAGGCTGCTCCCTGCATCCCGACTGCTCCAGCTCCAGCTGAAGCTCAAAGGGCCCTAGGTACAGCTTGAACCACTGTAAGCCATAAGTCTTGGTGGCTTCTATGTGGTGTTAAGTTTGCAGATGTACAGAATGCAAGGATGAAAGAGGCCTGGAAGTTTCTCCCTAGATTTTAGAGGATGTATGGGAAAGCCTGGGTACCTAGGCAGAAGTGTGCTGCAGGGGCAGAGCCCTCACAGAGAGACTCTATCAGAGCAGTGCTGAAGGTAAATGTGGGGTTGGAACCCCCACACACAGTCCCCACCGGGGTATGGTCTAGTGGGGCTGTGGGAATGGAGCTACCACACTCCAGACCTCAGAATGGTAGAGTCATGAGCAGCTTATATCCTAAGCTTGAAAATGCTGCAGGTACCCAGCTGCAACCTGTGAGAGCAGCTACAGGGGCTGTACCCTGCAAAGCCACAGATGCAGAGCTGCCTCGGGGGCCCATCCCTTGTACCAGTGTACTCAGAATGTGGGACATGGAGTCAAAACAGATTATTTTGTAGTTTTAAAATTTAATGCCCCTCCTGCTGATTTTCAACCTTTCATGGGGCCTGTTGCCCCTTTCTTTTAGCTGATTTATCCTTTTTGGAATGGAAGTGTTCACCCAATGTCTGTACCACTATTGTATCTTGGAGGTAAATAACTTGTTTTAATTTTAGAAGTTAATAGGTAGAAGCAGCTTGTTTTCAGACTTTGGATTTTTGAGTAAAGCTGGAATGAGTTGAGACTTTTGGTGACTATTGGAAAGAGATTAATGAATTTTTCAATGTGAAAAGTACATGAGATTTGGGGATCCTGGGTCAAAATCATATAGTTTGGATGCTTCATCTCCTCCAAATTCCTGTTGAAATGTTACCTTCAATGTTGGAGGTGTCCTGGTGGGAGGTGTTTGGGTCATGCGGGGGGATCCCTCATGAATGACTTGGTGCCCTCCCCATGGTAATAATTGAGTTCTCACTCTGTGAGTTCATGTGAGAGCTGTTTGTGTAAAAGAGCTTGGACTCTCCTTTGCTTTCTCTCTCTTGCCATGTGAATGCCTGTGCCCCTTCACCTTCTGCCATGATTGTAATGTTCCTGAGTCCTCACCAAAAGCCATGCAACTGCTGGTGCCATGCCTGTAAAACCATGAGACAAATAAACCTCTTTTCTTTATAAATTACCTAGTTTCAGGTATCCCTTTATGGCAACCCAAACAGACTAACACACCTTCCTAACCTCATCTTTAGATCTGACTTTGGAAGCCAAGGGGGCAAAACAAAACATACATTGTTTGGTTGGAGAAAAGGAAAAGGAAAGAAATGAAGAAGGGCTTTCAAAACAGGCTCTCAGTTCATGAGAGCAGAGATGATACACATAGAAACATGGAGAATGCCAAAGTGAATGTCGGCTAATGAATGACAATACTTCCAATAGAGAAAAAGGCACATGCTAGGGCTTCTATTTTGAATTCCTGCCCATGCTTAGATCTGGGGAGATTCTGCTGCTGGTTGTAATGGCTACTGTCTTTGCCTAGAACTTCCATTCTAATTCCTCTCACCACCTTGTTCTAGCAAGAGACTCTAGTACTCTGACCACAAAGATGAAATATAGTCTTTATAAACCAACACCGTACCACATGCATTAGCAACAGTATTTGATCCAAGGTTATATTTGTGACCCTAACCATTCAGAGAACTTTCCAGGAATCTTCTAAAGGAGCTGACTGAGAATACTATCTTATCCCCTCTATTTACAAAGGGTGAGGACGTGGCCCTTGATTGCATGGACCTATACCTTTCAGCAAAGAATGTCATGAGGAAATGAAGCTGATGCATTGGAGAAATTTTGGGATACTAAAAGACCATGAATCTAATTGCCATCAGGTCCTGAGCTCCAGGCCCTGGCATGCATCTCTTTCTTTGATTCAATAAAGTAACAGCTTTTCCTTAACCTAAAGTATTTGGCTCACTATCACTTGGAATCCCATGAATCTAACAAAAGGGCCAAAATTACAAATCCCAATAGAACAGATTTTGTGCTGACTGTTATAAAAATTTTTAAAAATAAGAATCAGACTAGGAGAAAATTTTTTTCAAATCATGTCTGATAAAGAACTTCTATGTAGAACACACAAAAAAAACTCTTAAAGCAAACAACCCAATTAAAAATGAGTAAAGGATACGAACAGATACTTCATCAAAGAAGATATATAGATGGCAGGCAAGCACATGAAAAGATGTTCAACATCACTAGTTATTAGGGAAATGAAAATTAACTCTCATACACTGGGGCTGAGAATGTAAAGCAGTATAATCACTTTGAAAACAGTTGGGAGATTTTTTAAACATTAAATATACACGTACTGCATTTGTTTGCTAGGGCCGCTATAACAAAGTACCATAAACTGGGTGGCTTAAGTATCAGCAATTTATTGTCTCACAGTTTTGGAGGATAGCAGTCCAGGTTGGTTCCTTCGGAGGTCTGTGAGGAAGAATCTGTTCCAGGCTCTTCTCTGGTTTCTGATGGTTGACCAGAAATCTTTGACATTTCTTGGCTAGAACCATAACCCCAATCTTCTATGGCATCTTCCCTGTGTGTATGTTTTTGTCAAAATTTCCTTTTTTATAAGAATACTAGTTACATTAGATTAGGGTTTACCATGATGACTTCATTTTAACTTGATTAACTCTGTGAAGACCCTATTTCAAAAATAGGCAATCCTGAAGTACTCGGGGTTAAAACTTCAACATGTTGTTTTTGAGGAATATAATTCAACCTATAATACCTACCACACAATTCAGCCATTCAATTCCTAGGTATTTGCCCCCCAGAATAACAAGGTATATTCACGTAATCATAGCCACTCTATTCACACTAGCCCAAAACTAGAAACAAACCAAATGTCCATCAACAAGTAAATGGCTAAATAAATTGTGGTATATCACATATACAATTGAATATTACTCAGCAATAAAAGTGAATTAGCTATTGATACACACAATGACGAATAGCAAAGCAAATTATACTGAGTAATAAAAAGCAGAAAAAAGAAATACATCTTTTGTGACTCCATTTACATAAAACTTAAGAAAGTTCAAAAAGATGTAGAGTTACAGGAAGCAGATCGGTAGTTGCCCAATGATGGGGGAGAGAGTGGGAAGGGTTAAGAGGGAATGATTACAAAGGGGAACAAGGAAACTTGCCCTTTTAACAGATTTGTTCACTCTCTTGATTGTAGTGATAGTTTTGTGAGTTTATACATACATTAAAACTTATCAAATCAGGCACTTAAAAAATATACAGTTTGCATGTCAATAATACCTCACCAAGCTGTTTAAAATAAAACAGAGCTGTTTTTTAAAAAATATAAAGCAGAGCACCTGGTAATACAAACAATATGACACTGTCATGCTAATCTAGTGATTTTATAAGGCATTTGAGACATCTTCAAGAAATGCTACACCATCATTTAAAGATAAGATATTAATGTTTCACAGTAGTTACAGTCTTGGATCACCATCTAAGATACCATAAAAGATGCTACCAACTAAAAGAGGTATGATGCTATAGGCTGGAGGAAGAATACATGTAAACACTGACTGCCCTGCACAATTGAAGTGAAAAGGGAAAAGGAAGGGCTTTCAGGTTGATTCGTCCTATCAATGCCAAAGCAGCTCATTTATTCAACACACACATACTGAGCTCAAGCAAGTGCCCCAGCTTTAGAAGTAATGATGAATTAGATGTGCTCCTTCTCTGTAAGGGGCTTCTAATCTGGTGGGAAAGGGGCAGAGACTACACATTGTTAACTTACTAGAGCACCATTTCATTAGGATTCTGTGAGCAGTGGGTGCTCAGGGATGGGGAACACAAAAAAGGAAGGAAGGAAGCCTGTCAATTCTAACCAATCCTGTTTACAAGACAGTAAAATATAAATCCATTACAACTACATAAATTGCCAGACCACCAAGATAAACAATTTTGCATCTGACTGTGACATGTATCAAGGGGTATCAGGAATAAATATATATTCCTCAGTGCGAGAGTGAAGGTTTGGAACTTTCCCCCATACATTCTAGGGTCCTTATATTCTGTGCCTGAAAATTTAAATTTAGCTAGGTTATTTGAGGTGAGAAATGATATAGAGTCTATAGAATCAATAGTAGTCTGAACAGGATTAATTTGGGCTTGATACATCAATTCACTGAAATTCACCTAGTCAGGCCAATGTTTAACAACTTGCAGGCAAAACAACCAATTGATTTGCTATCTTGTTCTTTTAATAATTGGCTGCTACTTAATGTAGCACAGTGGAAGAGATCCTGAACATTTCATCAAAATCTCTAAGAAACAGCAAGGAGAGTGGATGAAGGACAATTACTGGAATTAGGGACTCTCCCATCAGGCTGTATGGCTTTGGATAAGTTAATGAACCTCTCTGAAGCTTAAATCCTTCAATGATAAAAGGGATAGTAAATGCACTGACATTAAAGAGTTGATCTGAGGATTTATTTAGTTAACGTGCATGGTCCCTGGTTCATGGTTCTTAAAAAGTAAAATTTATCATCATCATTGTCATCATCAGTAATTGTAGTAGTATTGGCATTGTTAATTTTTCCTTTCTAGATCTGTTAGTTGCTTTTAGGTATATCTCTATTGGCAGGACTTTTCATTCTTTTTGAACTTTAACTCACTTATCTGAAAGATGGCAATGATGAAAGCTGCCCTGCCTAACCCATCAAAATAATTCAAAAAATAATTATACTTGATAGATGTGTGCAGAAACCTAGGGCTATTGACATTGAGAAAATATGATTCCTGTCCTCAAGGAGTTTCAGTTGGTGAGGAAGATAAACAAGCAGGGAACTCTAACATAGGATTAAGGTGCTCCATGGTACTAGGTTATATGTAGGGTGCTCAGGACATACATAGAAAGGACTGCTTATCAAGCAGGGTGAAGACAGTCTTCTTGAAAGGAGTTGGAGAAAAAGGGGATTTGCCAAAGATAACAGATATTCAAAGACTCAAAAGCAAGAAACAGTTTGTGACTTAACAATGAACAGTTTAGTCTACCTGGAGGATAGAGTTCCAGGAAGGGAGAGATGAAATAGACATTGATGAGGTAAGTAGGAGGTAGATCAGATGGGCTTCTTAAACCAAATGAAGGAGTCTGAACATTATACTGAAGTATCCTTAATACAAAGCTGATATTATAAACAAATGTTATAATGTAAGAGAAAATATTATTTAATTATGAAGTTCTATTCAAACGTTGCTACCACCACCAGATACACAGGGATTCAGCTTGAGCTGTTGTACATAGGGTAGCCCACTTTCTCACTTTCCTCATCCCCCTAGCAAACACACACACACGCACGCGCGCACACACACACACACACACACACACACACACACATCCTGTCATACGGTTGCTTACAATTATAAGTGTGAAGTTTCATGCCTGCTCATCCTCTGCAAGAAACACAACAATCCAACAAAATTAACTGTAGCTGCATGTGGCAATTGCTGCTGTCCATGGTTTTACTTTTACAAATTTTATGTCACCAGAAACAAAAAGCTCTCAGTGAGCTTGTCTATTGTCTCCAGGTTGGCTTTTTCTTCCAGTGAAGGGCAAAGCAGATTTGCCCCGAGCACTGAATGTGTTTTGCAAAAGGGAGAGAAGAGACATTTACTGTTAAACAGAGGCCGTATTGCTTATCCTTGGACATGTCACTGTGTGGTGGTCAAGGGTCATATCTCTCAAAAAGCCACAAGGAAATGGAATCACTGAAGCTCCTAAGTGAAAAGCAATAGTGCCAATTTTTAAAGGTATAAATACACCCTTAGAAATTTTATTGTCAACCATCCATAAACCTTGCTGTCAGATGGGTATGCAGCCTCAAAGTCTTAGAAAGCTGCCAACTAATGGTTTATATTGTCACTAATACTTTACAAAAGGCTTGAACACTTAGTTAAAAAGTAAAAATGGGGGACTTGGGAAAGTTCCAGAAATGTAAACTGGGAAGGAGTCCATGGAAAAAAAAGGAGTCTTTAATGAATGCCAGGGGTAAAGTGTATGTGCACCATTTTAAATTGTCCTTTGGGATAAAAATTGAAGTTCCTGCATCTAAGCCCGTTCATAAAATTGTTTGATGGAAAACTGTAAATTTTTTTATGCAAAAGAAAGGAAAATATCAACCCAAGAAGTTTCAAAAAGGCAATTATTACAAAATGATCATCCCATTATATGAGTTAACACCTGTGCTTTCTATTCGAGACAGAGAAAGAGCTGGAGAACTTGTCTAGTTAATCTTGGAAGAGAAACTGTTTCTGTCTTCTGGAATCTATCCTTTTATTGTAAGTTCTCTATGCTTTGGTAATCACAGCTACTTAGTTGATTTGCTTTAAAATGTTCATCTTTCTTAAGCTCCCAAGGGCATGTAATAATATAAATTCATAACCATTTTTATGACTTTGTTGAAACTAATTTATTTTTAGAATTATTAGAACAATTATTATATAAGATCAGGTTGTAATAATTAGAATTTCTTGAAACTTTAATTTATTGAAACCAATTCTAGCAGGTAGCCATAAATAAAACAAGCAAATAATGAATTGGGGGCTAGAAAAATCAAACTAAAATATATAGTGTCATGTTCACAATCTATAGCACACAGCCAGGGGGAAATGATGCTAAGAAAACCAGCTTACAATGAATTCTTAAAGAAAACTATCTGCTTCCAGTTCAAGAGAGTGTAGTCTTAGGAAACAACAGTTGTGCTGAGGGGATGTTAGAGAAATCTCTCTGCCAAAAATGTTTAGCATGATCAGTATATCTGCAAGTAATTGATCAAATGCCTGGGTATTATTTTATATTATTGAGTTTCTGCCGCAGAAAACCTCAAATTAATAAATCCTTCCCTTTTTAGAGTTATAAAGACATCCAGTAGTTTCTACAAAGTTGGGTTAAGAGGCTCATTCAATGTAATTTTTCTCACATTGGTCACATATATCTAAGCTTTGTAAGAGAAGAAACAGAATAATACACTTATTCCAATAAGTCAGAGACAGAACCACCAAATATATAGTCAAATGCAAAACTGAAATAGCTGCCTCAGAGTGAATCCTAGAAAGTAGAACAGTAATCAGGATGTTATACCGTATTCCAACTGTCAAAATAACATTGATTATACTACATCTATACACACAGTGGTTCAAGTGATCAAGTTAGAGTAACACAACAAGCTTCTATTCATTACCATTCAGTTGATGAATTCTGCACCAAATTCAATGAAAAATATAAACTTAGAAGATACGAGAGCTGTCCTTAAAAATATTTACATTTCTATTTAAAAACTTAAATATAAAACTGAAATGAAAGTAATATAATCCAGCACATAAAGAGGGGCTAAATTTGAAGCAATTATTAATTTATTCTACATTCTTGGAATGCCAGCTCTGTGATAAGCACTATATTGGCACTGAGAGGATTAATACACTTATTCTCTGCCCTCAAGAAACTCATCCTGTAATTTCCCAAATTATTTTCCATGAATACTGAAACATCCCAAACTACTTTGATCTCTGAACCCTTTTCTCCAGACATGTGTTTTTTGGAGCAATTTGGGAAATGCAGGTTTCAGTCCATGCATGATATAAAAATTCAAATAAGAGAAATTCATCTAGGTTACCATTTTTGCAATCTCTATGGATAATACAGATTTCAATTAAGTCACTGGTTAATGGAAAAGTTTTTGATTGGTGGATAGTGTCAAGACAAAATACAGTTGAACAGTGAACACTGCAGATGAGAGTTAAAATGACTGTCCCACCTGGACCACAGGCCCTTAGACAGAGTAGGGGAAAACAAAATGTAATAGGTGAGTTGAAACCAATACTGGAGGATCTAAAAACGCAAATTAAAGACTCTGCTCTTAGTTAAGAAAATGTCATGGAGGAAGCTATATTTTGAAGAAGTAACCCAACCATGATATTTTAGTGCATCCTGCACTTAAAAAAAAAAAAAAGATCTTGAATATACTTGAAAGATAATAGGACCCAAAACTCTTTGTTTTAGCCCCCCCAAAATGTGTCAGATGTGATTATGGTAAAAAGAGATCAAAAAAGTTACTCTACATAAGAAAACACCCTAAAACTAGATAGAAACAAGGTACAAAAGTATGATATACTTCAATTTATTTCTCAATAACATAATCAGTTTGGGGCACTAGAAAGTAACCAATTATAGGAGCAAGAAGGAACTGGACTTTGATCTTTGAGGTCCCTTGAGACAAAACATGATACAACTACTGAAAGTTCTTGAATTGTAAACTTGGACTGACTAGGCTCAAACCTCATTGCTGTCATTTACTATTTGTTTTATTTTCACCTAAAATATTGCTTTGGTTACATACAGTCACTTATACTGAAGAAGGCTCTTAAAGCTCAATTTATGAGCTCTAAGAAATTACATACTTTTTTCACTTTAATTAGTCTTTCAACAAATATTTTCTTACTACACATCAAGAGCTGAGCTAGTCATTGAACAAGCTAGACATAATCACTGTCTCTGTGGAGCTCACTCACATAAATATACAGAAATGTTATGCATGCACAGAAAAGTAATAACACATCTCTTGTAACATTTTCATAGACCAACTTACCATGGCAGATTGAATATCTTCACTGGTGTGCTTTATAGATGTCAGAATTGAACAGGATGCATTAATTTACTGTAGGTAATAACTAGGCTTTTAAAATAAAGCATAAAATCATCAATCTGTATTAAAAACCAGCCACTGACTTCTGTTGCCATTCAGAGGATGTGATAATTATCACTAGCACTTAGAATGCCAGAATTGGAAAGGCTCAAAAAGATCAAATTATTCTACCTCTCATTTTACAGATGAAGGAATTTCAGTTCACCAAAAGAGGATAAATGATTTGTCTAAGACTCCACAAATAGTCAGAGGCCAAAAAGGGACATGAGTCAATCTCCCTTTACAACAGCCCTCTGCTCTTTCCAATACACTAGAAAGGACACCAGTTGTTAAAGCAATGAAAAAGCTGGCGATTTTATGGTAGGCCTGTGATATATATGTACATAATTCTTTTATTAGGAGGACCCCAACCCCACATCCCCGTCATTGTATTCTTGCTGACCTCACTTGCTTTTGTTGAGGCTCTCGTCTAGAATCTTTCTAGTCTCCTGAGTCACAAATATAGTCATATTACACAGGCTTTACCAATCAATCAGAATGCTTCATCCTCTCTGGACACACTGATTGGTTCAAGGATGGCCCCAGGTTATGTCAGTCAATATCCACCTTAGGATTATTGCCAGATTATCAGGAAAGATATTTCTCTTCTTCCAGAATCATGAACCATCTAGACTCTGAAAATCTAGAACTCTTGGAGTAATATTGTCTACCACAGGAATGAGCCTGCTGGAAGAGGCAGGGGAAGGAAGAAAAGCAGAACCAAGAGATAAAAATATAAACCAAGAAATATCATGACTAAGCCACCTGGCTAGACTTTGCACAGATTTTTCTATAAAATTAGCCAGCCAATTTATTTCCTTAATGTAGTTTGTTTGTTCACTTGCAACTAAAAAATCAGTCTCTGAAAATAGTCATGATAAACATTTCCTTTCACAATATATCTGGTATTATCATCTCCAACTTGAAATGTCTTTGTAATACCATCAAAAAAAAACCCATAAACTTGATGGTCAAGAGCTTTTAAAATTTATAACAGGTATTATTAAGACTGACTTATAATGAGCTATTTAAGAAACTTTGGAAGATAAAAGCACACTGTGGTGGGTAAGATTGTGGCTTTGGAGACATACAGACTTGGCTTATGTATCAAATCCTGGCTCTGCCACTTATGTGCTGTGTGACTTTGGGCAATCTCATATTTTTGCTCAATCTAATATTTCTCATCTCATGAAGCCTAAAAATGAAGTACATGAAATGGCTTCCTCCATGCCTACCACATAGTAAGCACTAAATAAATGACAACTATTACTGATTATACTATTATTGCTTCTAATTTTTGTTAATATTGGTATTAGTGGAATGCCTTCATCTGCTCCAACTGCTATAACAGAATACCAGAAACTGAGTGGCTTACCAACAACATAAATTTATTTCTTACAATTCTGGAGGCTGGAAAGTCCAAAATCAAAGTGCCAGCAGATTCACTGTCTAGTGAGGGCCCTCTTTTTTGTTTATAGAGGGCCACTTCTGGCTATGTCTTCACATGCGGCACAGTAAGGAAGTTCTCCAGAGTGCCTTATTTTATAGGGGCACTGATCCCATTCATCAAGGCTTCACAATCATGACCTAATCACATTATGGCTTAGGATCTCAACATATAAATTTTGGGAAACACAAGCATTCAGTCTACAACCTACTGCCCCTGTCCTGCCCCCAAATTCATGTCCTCACATAAAAAATACATTCATTATATCCTAATACCAGTATCAACTCTTCAGTCTATATACAAAATCCAAAGTCTCATCTAAATATCCTCAAAATTAGATATGGGTAAGATTCAAGGTATAATTCAATTTGAGGCAAATTTCCCTCCAGTTGTGAGCTTGTGAAACCAAACAACTTATGTGCTTCCAAATACAATGCTGGGACACACATAGGATAGACATTTCAATTCCAAAGTGAGAAATAGGAAAGGCTAAAGGGTAACTGTTCCCAAGTAAGTACAGACTACAAGGCAAACTTAATCAGTTCTTAAGGCTCGGGAATAATCTTCTTTAGCTCAATGCTCTGTCCTCCAGGCCCACTGAGATGGCAATGTCAGTAGAATGGCCCTACAGTGGCTCACAGTTCAGTATAATGGCCCCAAGGTGGCTTTCATCCTGGGTCCCAGCCCTGCAGTTTTCTGGGGCTGGCATCATAAGCCTATTGTTCTGGTCTGCTTCATCTTTTGAAACCTAAATGGAAGTAGATAGTCATGTGCCCCAGGCCTGGCCTGTATACTCTGCACACCAGTGCCATTTGGATGCCATGGAAGTTTGCTGCCTGTATCCTCCAGAGGGGCAGGCACTATGGCCCAGATCACACTGGGGCCTGCTGGAACTACACCTGGGATGGCCAAAGATCACAGTGCTAGTGTGTGAAGAGTGGAGCCTGTAATTATGAGGCAGTTCCAGGCAGCATGTGCTGACGTCTCATACGCACAGGAAACCCCTCCTTTGAAACCATTCTTCAGCCTGGGACCTTGCACTTTGGGCATGTGATGGGAGCAGTTTAATAATCTTGGAATTGCCTTTGGGGTTATTTTTTCACTGTCTTGAAGAAAAGTTCCTATCTTGTGTTAAGTTGTCTGATCTATATGAATCTCCTCATCAAACAGTGACTTGACAGCACCCTAAGTGTTCTTTTTTTTTTTTAGTATAATTAGGTTGTGAAATTTCCAAATCTTTATGGTCTGCTTCCTTTTTTATTAATAATTCCATATTTAAGCCATTTCTCTCTTTTTGAATTTCAGTATAAGCAGTCAGGAGGAGCCAAGCTGCAACTTCAACATTTTTCTTAGAAATCACTTCATCTAAATATTTAATTTCATTGCTCACAACTTCTACGTTTCACAAAACACCATCACATGAGCACAATTCAATTAAGTTCCCTGCCAGTTTGTCACAAGGATTATTTTTTTCTCCATTATTGAATAACATGTTTCACATTTCCATCTAATGTCTCATCAGAATGGCCTTTACCATGCACATTTCTACCTGCAATCTGTTCATGATTACTAAGGTAATTTCTAAGATTAAGCCTTTCTCTACAATTCTCCTATATTTGTGAGCCATCACCAGAATTACATGTAGTTCCTTCATGTGGCAATATTAGCTTTCTCAACCATGCATCTCAAAACTTAGTATGACTATGGTTAACAATAATTTATTCTATATTTCAGAAATATCTAGAAGAGAATAGTATGTTGCTAACACAAATAAATGATAACTATTTGAGGTGATGGATATCCCAATTACCCTAATTTGACCATTACACACTGTATGTATGAATGAAAATATCAAATGCATTACATAAACAAGTATAATTATTATGTCTCCACACACACACACACACACACAAACACAGAAATTTCCATCCTCTCCCCATTACCCTGTTCCAAAGCCACTTACATTTTTAGGTATTTGTTACAGCAGCAGTCCTATGTCTTGGTACTAATTTCTGTCTTAGTCCATTCAGATAAGTATAACAAAATATCATAGACTAAGTGACTTATCAATAACAGAAATATATTTCTCACCATTCCAGAGACTGGGAAGTCTAAGATCAAGGCACCAGCAGATTTAGTGTCTAGTGAAGGCTTGCTTCCTGGTTCATAGTTGGTCATCTCCTCATCCTCATGTGGCCATTGTGAGGAAGACTTCATGATGGCTTACATCATGAAGAAGCTCTCCACTCTCTTTTATAAAAGCACTAATCCGACTCATAAGGACTCTTCCCGCATTACCTAAACATCAACAAAAGCCCCCACTTTATAATACCATTACATTGAGGATTAGCATTTCAACATATGAATTTGGGGAGGAGAGTGGAAACAAACATTCAGACTAGAGCATACAGGTAGGTAACAACTACATGCAAGTACTCTACTGACCATTCAGGATGTAAAATAAAATAGGGTACAATTCTTGCTCTTCAAAGAGCTAACAACCCTGCTTCGAATATTGACAGATGTCAATAAAGAATATCTGCAACAAACATTCTGGAGTTTGGGGATGAGAGAGAGAACCATGAACTTCAGTGGTTGGGGAAAATTCAATTGTCTGAAAATTGTATAGCAATTAAAATGTATTTTTGTTCCGATTTTTTCCAGCAAACATATAGCAATTAAAATGTATTTCTGTTCCAATTTTTTCCAGCAAACCTACACAGAAGCTAATGTAAAAATATGGAAAATAAAAAGTGAAAGAATTCTAAATGATGAGTTAGCTAAATTCCCCATTTTACAAATAGAGAAAATGAAGTTGCTAAAGAGAAGAGGCTTGCCCAGGTCACACAGCTGGCCACTGTAAAAAATGAGGGCAAGAAATTAGTTTGAGGCTTATCATGTTGTGGCTTCTCAGTTCTGAGCCTTCTGAAGTTTAGGGCTTCTCTACTTTCTCTCTGAATGAAGTAGCTAACCCATGTCATATGCAACTTACTATACAGCAACCTCCATCTCAAATCTGTCAGCTTGAGGACTGTATCACTTCCTGTGATCTCTGTTTTTGTCATTAGTTAATTCCCTAAATTGACCTGCATTCAACATCTTTATTGAAGTCATTTATTTTAAAAGGTTCAATTGGCAGTTTGTTGAAAGACACATCATTTTTCTCCTGATAGTATCAGTTTAACTCTACAAATTGTTTTTCTCTTAAGCAGGATCAGGAACAGGAACTGAAATTGTTCTCTTGTTTTAATAACGATCTTGTTTCCTTTGAAGAGGATCTGCTATAGGCAGCAGAGTCTAGCCTCCTTGGACCAAGATTCCAAATTCCTGCCTGCCTAGAGAGCTCCACAGACTTGAAACAGAATTCCTAGTACCAGATTAGCATCTCTGCCTAGGGGATGACCGTGCTCTGATTTAACTTGCAACTTTTTTCTGATGCTGAAAACCCTGCTAGTTCTAAAATTTTAAATGTTTACTCAACTTATTTTCATGGTTTAGAGTTTTAGAAGAATAAACATGTAATTTCTTTTCTGGCCTCTCAACCAGTGATACATCAGAAACATAAAGCTTGAAATGTTTTTTAGGGTACCCTATCTCCCCAGTCCAATCCCACTTTACAGAATTTGTTCTAGAAAGCAAAACCATCATGGCATGGATTTGAATTCATTTTCTGAAATTTCTCAGATTTTCCATCCTTGCTGACAAATCACAAGAAATTTTACATTTTTCCCCATTCTTTGATAGTCTCCTGGCTCTCTGTTGTTCTGTCACCAGCTGGTCCACTAATAGTGGACCATAAAAAAAAGAGACAGAAGGCTGACAAAGAGTGGATTCAAAAGGCAGTTTTCAATCCACTTGTTATTTTAATGGCAGTGAATCATCCCATAAGCCTTGTTAAAACTTCATTTAATCTAAAAAAAAAAAAAAAAATAGACGTACCAAAACACTTAAGCAGGACCATGGTAACATCAGCATCCATCAAAGCAGAAATAGTGGAAGGAGGCCTAGAAAAGTGGTTCTGGAAGACTTGTAACCATCCCAGGATGACTCAGGGCTATGCTTTTAGCTTCTTAGCCTTTGCTTCCAGGTGGTTTAACCCTCACTGTACCATAAATAGAAAGCCTGGTATACTTGTTCTCAAACTTTAAGGTCCAAGTACTTAGAAAACCTTTGATTCAGTATAGCCAAAACACTAGGAAAAATGAATTAAAGAATAGCACCTTGATCAGGGATCTTTGAGATCATCTGTTAAAAATACCATCACTTTACAGATGTGCAAACTGAAGCACAGAGTGGAGAAATGAGCAGGGCTCTCTCCAAAGAGTTTTTTAAATTGACGCAAGGTCATGTGATATAGGATTTGCCAATACTCATTATTTTACTCTTGGCTCTGTCACTTATTAGCTGCATGACGCTCTCCATGCCTCAGTTTCTTCATCTGCAAAATAGGAATAACAGTAATGGTGATGAACAACCTCATGATGTAAGGATTAAATGAAATATGCACATGAAGTGTTAATCACATGATAAGCATTGGAAAAATGATAGGCATCACTCTTTTTATTTATGATGTGAAATTTTAGTATAACACACCTGGGGAAATAGGTCAATCCAAAGGCTCTTCCCCCTCACCCTGTTTCTCAGTTGTTTCCCTTTCTTTCATTCAACGATGTGTCCTATAAGCACGGAATGTGGAGTCAGGAGACCTACATTTTAGCCTTAGCTTTGCCATGCTCTACGTTGGTGACCTTGGGCAAGTCAGTTTACCAATCTGGGCCTCAGTCTCCTCATCCATAAGAAGAGGAAATAGAATCAGGTGGTGCCAATAGTACTAACCAACACAAATATTAAATCAATGCTAGAATCTAGACTACTGACCAGCTGCCCAGGCCATTTCCCTGGAATCCTGGCCAATGAGAAAGCCTTCTGTGATGCTTAGCCCCACTGATAGTTTCTCAGGGACTGGGAGAAGGTGAAGCTCTAAGCTCAGCTCTCTATTCCAGGGTCACTTTCCAGGAGTTACTCTAAAAACCTCCAATAACTCCCCACAGTTTTCTAAAGCCTGGAAGACCCCACCTCTCTCAAACTCTGTCCTCCATCAGCCTGCTGTGGGCCTTCACCAATCCCCCGTTTCTCTCCCTAGCTTCCCTACCCCCAAGAATTCTGAGCTACTTTCAAGGAACCCTAGTGTATTAGGCTGCTCTTGGATGCTGTAAAGAAATACCTGAGGCTGGGTAATTTATACAGAAAAGAGTAAACGCAGGTTCTACGGGCTGTACAGGAAGAATGGTGCCCAAATCTTCTTGGCTTCTGGGGAGGCCAAGGAGCTTTTACTCATGGCAGAAGGCAACATTGGAGCAGGCACATCACATTGGCCAGAGAGGAAGCAAGAGACAGGAAGAAAAGAAGGTCCCAAGCTCTTTTAAACAACCAGATCTTGTCTGACTTGAGTGAAAACTCACTTATCACCAAAGGTATGCTGTTTAACAATTCATAAGGGATCTGCTCCCATGATCCAATTACCACCCATAGGGCCCCACTGCCAACATTGGGAATCACATTTTAACATGATATTTGGAGAAGACAAATATCCAAACCGTATTACCTAGTTATAAGGTAATGATGTTGATGTGAAATGGCTGAAGAGTTCCACAGTAGTCCAACCAGAAAATTTTCACTTTCAGAGATTTTTGTTTTCAATAAATGCACATCACCAAAGAGACAGAGAGAGAACTCTGGGAATGAAATTCAGAGCAGTCATGTCTATAAGACAATGTCTGTAGTGCTAACTATAATTTCTACATTTTTTAAAATGTCTGTAGAGGGTTTTTTTTTTTTTTTTATGCAAGGTGTTATGCTAAGAGCTTCACCTAGAGAGCTTCACCTAGTGTATCTTTACACAATCCTAGGAGGCAGATGCTTTATTATGGGTATTTTACAAATGAGAAATAGAGACACAACTCTACCATGATCAAGTTGGTGATTTTCCTGGCCACTCCAGCTAAGATTTAATATGTTTGCCATATTTATCATCTGTGCTTTTGATGCAGATTACTTTTTTTTCCTTTTAAGGAGAATTTGGCTACTCCAATACAAGTTTTAATTGAGCTTTCTTCATGCTATATAAATATCTGCTATATAGATACCAGATGCATAAAATCATTAAATACTATTTAAACTCTTAACAAGAATATTTGTTTTTTCCAACAGTTCTTCCCTGGCATGGTTATTACCAACAATTTAGACTTACACATGTTAAATTAAATTGACCTGGCACGTGCTGCTAATACAATCTGAGTGACCTTTCATTCCCCTATTTCACATCCTCTGATGAAATTATAGTTGGAGGTGAGAAATAGGAAACATTTGCCATTCTTGCCAGCAACTTGAGATTGTATTCATATGAAGACTCTATTTTTTTTCCTAAATGTCTCTTTTTAAATAAATACTCCTTTAAATTGAAATTCTTCCATTTCCATATCAGTAAGGGTTCTTTAGATAAATAGAACCACTAGAAGATAGATAGATGGATGGAGGGATAGACTTCTAAGGAATTGACTCATGCAATTATGGAGGCTGAAAAGTCCAATGATCTTCGATCTGCAACCAGAGCACCTAGGAAAGATGGTGGTGAAGTTCAGTCTGAGTCTAAGGTCTGAGAACCAGGAGTGCCAATGGTCTAAATTCTAGTCTGAGGGTAGAAGAAGACCAATGTCCCCCCTCAACAGTAGGGCAGAGGAAATAAATTCTCACTTCCTCCATCTTTTTGTTCTGTTCAGGCCCTCGAGGGATTTGATGAGGCCTACCTGCACTGGGGAGAACATCTGCCTTACTCAGTCTACTGATTCAAATGCCAATCTCATCTGGAAACACCCTCATAAACTAAACCCAGAAATAATGTTCAACCAATATATTAGTCTGTTTTCATGCTGCTGATAAAGACATACCTTAGGTGGCAATTTACAAAAGAAAGAGGTTTATTGGACTTACAGTTCCACGTGGCTTGGGAGGGCCTCACAATCATGGCAGAAGGTGAAAGGCACATCTTACCTGGCAGCAGACAAGAGAAGAGAGCTTGTGCAGGGACACTCCCCTTTTTAAAACCATCAGATCTTGTGAGACTCACTCACTATCATGAGAACAGTGCAGGAAAGACCTACCCCATAATTTAATCACCATCCCCCAGGTTCCTCCCATGACGTGTGAGAATTATGGGAGTTACAATTCAAGATGAGATCTGAGCAGGGACACAGTCAAACCATATCAACCAATAATCTGGGTACCCCACAATCTTTTTCACTTTGACACATAAAATTAACCATCACAGTTCCTCTAAGTGAAATGACACTGTTTAGAAATCAAATTGTGCAACATTAGGAAGTAAAAAATGGTAAAAGTGGGAAAAAGTGGGAAAAATGGACCATTTTTTCTGGTCATAAGAAGTTCCACATGTTCATTTTTCTTCTATTCATATGTAAAAGTCTTTTTTTTTTTTTGAGATGGAGTCTTGCTCTTTCTCCCAGGCTGGAGTGCAGTGGTGTGATCTTGGCTCACTGCCTCTTGGGTTCAAGTGATTCTCCTGCCTCAGCCTCCTGAATAGCAAGGACTACATGTGCATACCACACACCTGGGTAATTTTTTGTATTTTTAGTAGAAACGGGGTTTCACCATGTTAGCCAGGATGGTATCCATCTCTTGACCTTGTGATTTGCCCTCATCGGCCTCCCAGTGCTGAGATTACAGATGTGAGCGACCATGCCCAGACCATATGTAAAACTCTTTAAGGCCAGGGATGATGTTACTCAAACTTGTGTTCCCTTAAAATTTAGACCGTTTCTTAGAACATAGAGGGTACAGCAAAATGAAGTTGGAGAAAAAAAAGGCAAAGTCATTGAACACTTGAAGTAAATTACAGGATCAGTTTATTTACACTAAAGTGTAACTCCAAGCAAAAGCACTTATTGTTTAGAGGACCCACTATGTGCAAGTCTGGCATTTAATGGCTAAATCATCAATTGAAATGAATGTTACTCTTCCCAGAGGTGTTCATATGGATCTGCAGCTCAGACCAAATTAACAGCAACTGTGGCCAACATCTTAATTTTTCCCCTTTCTGAATTACTATGGAAATGAATTTTAGCAACTTAATCCACCCACTTTAAACTAATTCTTCATTAAAGTATAACTTTCTCCCATAGGGAAACTTCTAAATCCAGCAGATAGAAGCATGAACACCTCTGGTTTGTTTTAATTATTTTTCTTAAATGAGAAGCTGAGCACATTCTGCCAAGGATTAAATCACCTCAGGTCTCACAAATTTGGTATTTTCAAACTAAAGCCATGTTCTCATGTTGCAATTATTTTGCAACGAGAAGAAAACCACTTCATGCCACTATGGAAAAAGCATTTAAACGACCCAAGAAAGTGTCAAGAGCTTAGGCTTGACACTCTATCTCCTAACATTTCTACTACATTCAATGTTAATATCATAAAAGAGTATGGATTATCTTTCTCTTTCAACCTCTCATAGGCTTTTCTTGCCTGATTTCAAATAGGCAAGCAATTATTTCATAAAGTTAAAACACTCAAGAGAATGAAAAGACAAACCACAGACTGGGAGAAAATATTTGTTGAAGACATACCTGATAAAGCACTGTTATCCAAAATACATTAAGAACTCTTAAAACTCAACAATAAGAAAGTAAACAATCCAATTTTAAAAATGGACCAAGGATCTAAACAAACATTTCACCAAAGATTTATGTTGACAAACAGGTATATGAAAAGCTGCTCTACAGTGTATGTTTTCAGGAAAATCCAAATTAAAATAACAATGATGTATCACTATTCACCTATTAGAATAGCCCATATCCAGAACACTGACAACACCAAATGCTGGTGAGGGTGTGAAGCAACAGGAACTCTCATTAATTGCTGGTAGGAATGCAAATTAATACAGTCACTTTAGAAGACAGTTTGGCAGTTCCTCACTAAACTAAACATACTCTAACCATATGATCCACTAATATCACTCCTTGGTATTTACCCAAAGGAATTAAAAACCTGTGTTCACAGAAATACCTGCACACAGATGTTCATGGCAGCTTTATTTACAATTTCCAAAACTTGGAAGCAACCAACATGTCTTTCAGTAGATGGATAGATAAACTGCAGTTCATCCTTATAATTGAATATTATTCAGCATTCAAAAGAAATGAGCTATCAAGCCCTGAGAAGATGTGGAGTAAACTTAAATACACATTGCTATGTGAAAGAAGCCAATCTGGAAAGGTTACGGACTGTATGACTCCAAGTATGTGACATGCAGGAGAAGGCAAAATTATGGAGGCAATAAAAAGATCAGTGGTTGTCAGGGGTTACAGGGAGAGAGGGATGAATAGGTGGAGCACAGAGGGTTTTTAAGGCAGCAAAAATACTCTGTACAATACTGTAATTGGAGATACATGTCATTATACATCTGTTCGAATCCACAGAACAGACAACACCAAGAGTAACCACTGATGCAAACTACGGACTCTGGTTGATTATAGTGTGTCAGTACAGGTCATTAACTATCACAAACAGAACACCCTGGTGAAAGATGTTCACAATCGGGGAGGCTATACAATTGTGATGGCAGGGGGTATATGGAAACTCCCCGTAATTGCCTCTGAATTTTGCTGCAAACCTAAACTGCTTTAAAAATATATATTTTTCAAAGAGTTAAAACACTGGCCTAACATCAGAATCTACTCTCATAATGTAGACCCAAGTTTTTCTATTTTTATTTAATAATCTGCTTATTCTATTTTTTTTTTTTTTCTGAGATAGAGTCTCACTCTGTCACCCAGGCTGGAGTTCAGTGGTTCGATCTCAGCTCACTGTAAACTCCGCCTCCCAGTTTCAAGCAATTCTCCTGCCTCAGCCTCCTCCTAAGTAGGATTACAAGCGTGGGCCATAATGCCTGGCTAATTTTTTAATTTTTACTAGAGACAGGGTTTCACCCTGTTGGTCAGGATGGTCTCGATCTCTTCACCTTGTGATCCACTCTCCTTGGCCTCCCAAAGTGCTGGGATTACAGGTGTGAGCCACCACACCTGGCCTGCTTATTCTTAATCACAAACATTTTATAACATTTACTACCCTTTTGAAACTATCAATTAAAATGGATTTATTTAAAGTGTCTATTCTTTGACCCTTTGACTTGCAGATATCAATTGCAAGGAAATATTTTACATATGCACAAGAAATATATACAAGGTGTTCACTGCAACATTGAATATAATTTTTAAAAATTTGAACAACAAAGATGCCCATCAGTGGCAGAATACCTAAATAAAACACATTACACTAATACTGCCATGTAATATGGAATGACGTGAAACTATGTGATGTAATATGACAACATATTCAAGACACATTGTGTGATAGAAAAAAGTGTCAAAATTCAGCCTCATATATGTTAGGAACCACTTGCCTTGCACTAAGCAAATCAGCATAGTTTGGTAGGTACCCATGTATATGCAAACAAATGGAAAAAGCTTTAGAAAGATAAACCCCAGCCATAGCAAGTTTTTGCCTCTAGAAAGAGTAGTAGAATTAAGAAGAGGATATACCAAGTTAGACTTTAATTTTATTTCGTTGTTAGTAGTTTTTGTTAGAAGATATTCATGTACTACTAATATAATTATAAACAAAGTTTAAAGCCACTGTCCTTTATCATTCAACTTACTTTTCCAGAAAAAACTTAAAATCTGCAATGCTGAATGCAGTCCTAGTGTCCAGAATGAGGTGACACCAGGTCTGAACTATAACTTTAAAGCAGCATTAGAAAGATAGAAAAACTGAGCTGGGAGGAAAATGCTCTTATTAAAATATTAAAACATTTAATAACTACAATGAGAACATCGACCTCTAATAAAGCATATGTCTCATGATTGAATTATTCTCACTTTTACATGTGTGGTCAAGCATGAAAGTTTGCTTTTAATTTACTTTACAAGACCTTCTCCATATCCTTCTCCCCAACTACATAGTGCATTATTAAGGCAATAAGATAAATCAAATTCCATGTAATTCAGCAGCTGAGGTACACCTGAAAAGCCAATTCAACACAGAAGATTTTGAGAACGGTAGTTTGAGAAATAGTCTTCACACCTCTGAGACTCAACGTATGTACCCAATCAGAAAAGCAATCCTTTTCTTCAAAGCTCAGAAACAAGGTTTGTACTGTATTTCCCATTAAATTTCTAAAATGTCACATCAACCACAGAATGCAGACATTCTGTCATATTTTTCCTCACTGTGAAATATTTTAACATGATTTGATGGGTACCTGTTTTGAGATTTCAGCTAATGCTATCAAAATTCTTATAGACAAATGATTCCGGAGTAAGGGGCAGCTTATTGGAACTATGCAGTTCAATTACTATTCAGTCACTGATCTAGATTAAATGGCATAGGCTATATTAGAACAAGCTTTGAATATACCCTAGAGTCCACTGTACTCTAATCTTTTCAGATTTTTATATGAGAGCATGTAATATCATTTATACAAAATCACTTTGCACCAATTCACAGTAGATAGATACCCAAAGAATCATGCACTTCTACAGACATGAACTTTAAAGGATCCATTCAAATAAGTCTTACTCATTTGATTACCTTTTAAGCTTTAGAAGAAGTAAGTTTGATGTACTTGAATAGACTCAAACTCAGGGAATTCGACGTTTTGTATCCAAAATAATGTTTCTCCAACAGGGGCATTTTGCCTCCCAGGGGATATTTGACAATGTCTAGATACATTTTTAGCTGTCACAAATCAAGGCAGAAATTCCTACCAGCATCGAGTGGGTAGACATCAAGAATAATAAACACCCCACAATGTACACAACTGTCCTTGTAACAAAGAATTATTTGACCAAATTGTCAATAGTGTCAAGGTTCTTTCAGAAACAAGTTTCTTCCAAATTAATTGTAATTTTTCCTTCTACTCCACAAGTAAATTTCTTCCAAGAGTTGTCTATGGTCTCTGTCTTTACCTCTTCACCTTCCATTCATACCACATCCCTCTCCAATTGGGACTCTGCACTCCTCATTAACAAAACCATCCTCACTGAAGTCACTAGTGAGCTCCTATCAACCAATCCAATGAATACTTACCTGTTTTGACCTCTTTCTTGAAAGATTCTCTCCTCTTGCTTCCAAGAACCTTCCATTCCCCTGGTTTACCTCCTCTCTTTCTTCACTGTCTCATTTGTATGTTTAGTCTTCTTTATGTAGCTGTTACATGTTGGATTCCTCCATTCAGTTTTAGGCCCTCTCTCTCCTTAATTTTTTTTGAGTTGACTATGTTAGTTTCCTATTGCTCCTGTAACAAATATTCACAAACTTAGTAGCTTAAAATGACACAGATTTATGATCTCACAATTCTGAAAATCAGAATTCTGAAATAGGTCTCACTGCACTAGGCTAAAATCAAGGTTTCAGGGGGTTGTGTTCCTTTTGGGAGACCCTAGGGAAAAATCTATTTCTTATATTCTCCAGCTTCTAGAGTTGCCCCTATTCCTTGGCTAGGGACTCCATTACATTTTACAAACCCGCGATGACTAGTTAAGTCTTTCTCATTGAATCACTCTAATACTGACTCCTCTGCTCCCTCTTCCATATTTAAGGACACTTGTGATTACACCGTGACCATTCAGATAATCTAGGATAATCTCCCAACAGTCAGCTGAATAGCAATGTTAATTCCATCAGCAACCTTAATTCCTCTTTCCCACATAAAATCACATATTCATAGATTCTGAGAATTAGTATATGGACATCTTTGGGAGGATATTGCTCTATCTACCACAGTAATTAACCTTCAATTACTATGTTCATGTACACAGGTGACTCCTAATTTTTTATTTGGTGTCTCTAGTCTAGACTTCCCTTCTAAGCCATACACCCACATACCCAAGAGTTTATGGAAGAACTACAGTTCCTAACCAAACTCATAGGCTTCCTCCCTGAAGACGATCCTTTGCCAGTGTTCCCTGGTTTAGTGAACAGCCTCATCAATCATTATTATGCAAGCTAGAAATATGGAAACTGATCATCCATAATAGCTCCTCTTTGTTTCCCTCCATTTCCAATCCTTTCATTCATCATACGGCAGAATGATCCTTTTGGAACTCAAATCTGATTTTGTCATCTTCCTGCTTAAATTCTGTAATGGCTTCCTGTTTAGGGATTAAAAACAAAACACCTGAATATGGATGGCAAGGCTCTGCACAATCTGGCTTCCTCTCTCCAGCCTCACACAGTACCATACCATATTGCTCTTCTCCCAGCCTGAAAAAGCACCAACCTCCTTTCTCTCCTCACGCAGCCTTGGTACATGCTGTACTTTGGCTGGAATGTTTCTGCCACTTCTCTTTTGCCATATTTAACTTATGTTCACCCTTAGCTCACATCTTAACCACTACTTCATTACAGAAGCCTTCCTTGATCTCTGCTGCTCAAGCCTTAAAGCACTATGTGCATGTCTTTTGTAGCATTTGGAATAGTTGCAATTTTAAATATCCTTATGAGACTGTTTGATTCACAAATAGTCCTCTTCCCTTTTGATTATATGTTCCATGAGAAAAGGGAAAGTGTCTGTGCTTGCCACTGAACCCCAGTGCTTTGTCAAGGTCCTGGCTCAAGGTTGGCACTCAATAACTATTTGTTAAATTAATGAAAAAGTGAATGATCCAGTGAGTAAGATGTGTACTGCTATACTAGTAATAGCAATGATCAGCTAGACATCTTGCTGCTTGTTTCTTCAACAAAGTTTTACTGAATATGTCTTTGTTTCAAATATGAGCAGCTATTTTGCTTTATTTCATTACTAGTCAGAATCTCTGAGAGTCATAAAACAGTTTAATGGACTTTTGGCAAGATGGCCGTTTAGGAACAGCTCAGGATTGCAGCTCCAAGTGAAAGCGCAGAGGGTGAGTGGACGCCGGATTTTTATTGCCCACAGACTAGGAAATTCCCAGGCGGAGAAGCTCCACGGTCGCCAGCGCGGCTGTTTCGGCCAGCGTGGCTGTGCCGGCCAGCGCCGCTGCTTTGCCCCGGGCCACTGCTTTGTCGGCGCCCCAGAGCAGCGGTTCTCCATACAAAATACACTGGTCCGGGTGCCCTTTTGGCTGGTGATTGGAGCCACGGGAAGTCACCCATTCGTCTGTTTAAAAAGGGGACTGAGCAGGGAACCAGGACAGTAGATTCCAGGGCAAGAAAAAAAAAAAGTGCCACAAACTTCAGAGCTGCTGTTTAAGCCAGCGCAGTGAGTGGCCACAGGGGAAAACAAACAGACCCCGGCACCTCTTCAACAGGCGACTGGAACACCAACTTAAAAAAGGCTCTGAGGCAGGGAGCCAGGCGATCAGGCTCGGCTGGTCGCACCCCCACAAAAGAACAGCAATCAGAAACTCTCTGGATTGAGAGTTTCACAGCAAGCGCAGCTGAACCTGGGATAGTCCAGCTCTGTTGGGGAGGGGCTTCTGCCATTACCGAGGCAGCCCGCCGTTGCCAAGGCAACCCGCCATTGCTGAGGCAGCCCGCCATTGCCAAGGCAACCCGCCATTGCTGAGGCAGCCCGCCATTGCCAAGGCAACCCGCCACAGCAGAGAGACTATGCCTCAACAGAGGCAGGCCACCATCGCCAAAGCAGTTCTAACTACACCCATATAAACAGGACTGCAGGGAAGTTCACTCGGCCGCTGGGTGGAGCCCACAGCAGCTCAGCAAAGCCTCTACAGGCCGACAGTGACTAGGCTGCCTCCTTGCTGGGCAGGGCAGCTCTGAAGGAAAAAAAAAAGAAGGCAGCAGCATAATGGAAACTCATAAATAAAGCCCTAAATCCCCGGGACAGAGCACCTGCCAACAAAAAGCAGTTTATAAGCTCTGCTGCAGCAGACCTAAACGTACCTGCCCAGCAGCTCTGAATGAACAACAGAGCTCACAGCTCACCATTTGAACTCCTATAAAGAAGAGACCGTCTCCTCAAGCAGCTCCCTGACCCCTATATATCCAAAGAGCCACCTCATAAAGGAGAGATCAGATTGACACTAGGCGGGTATCCTTCTGGGA
>NW_016107441.1:4622978-4695063 GCF_001604975.1 Cebus imitator | reverse complement strand
CGTATACACCATGGAATGTTATGCAGTCATCAAAAATGATGAGTTTGTGTCCTTTGTAGGGACATGGATGAACCTGGAAACCATCATTCTCAGCAAACTGACAGAAGAGCAGAACATCAAACACCGCATGTTCTCACTCATAGGCGGGTGTTGAACAATGAGAACACATGGACACAGGGAGGAGAGCACTACACACTGGGGTCAGCTAGGGGGAAATAGGGGAGGGACGGTGGGGGGTTGGGAGCTGGGGAGAGATAGCAAGGGGAGAGATGCCAGATGTAGGTGATGGGGAGGAAGGCAGCAAATCACACTGCCACGTGTGTACCTATGCAACAATCTTGCATGTTCTTCACATGTACCCCAAAACCTAAAATGCAATAAAATAAATAAATGGGAAAAAAAAAAGAAAAAAATACAGTTTAATTATCATACTGAAAGGTCAAGAAAAAAGGAAAAGGCTATTCTGACATCCCTTGATTTCTTGTCTAGATTTAGTTTTCTTTCCCTGCGATGAATTTGGACTCCTCTACAGGAATGTGGCTTGACTCCCTGTCTCAGCATCATTGGTAACAATTCTCAAAGCTGCCGATGGCAGTTGGGGACACTCACTGGAGATGACAGCAGATTTCAACATGGCATTGACTTGCATGTTGTTTTTCTAATGCTTAAGGTATTCGGTCATGTGTCAGAGCTGATCATGTCAAATGATCTATTAGGTGCCATGATCTTCAGAAAAGTATCTGTCACATCATAAGCCAGACGTGTCACCCTTTTTAATGGGATATGAAAGCAAACTCCCAAACAAACTAGAGGGAAATTGGCATATGTCACTGCTGTCTGATCAAAAGTTGAGGGCCTCAGTTTATACTCACAGTTACATAAATGAAAGCTTCCCACCTTAACCAGTACATAAACGTGTAACAGTTAAAGACTCTGTAACTTACTAGCAATTGAATTTTAATAGTTATAGTATTCTTCACTTAAAGTAGTCTTTTGAGTACTGTTATAATTAAGATAAATGAGAACCTTTTTATTTCTATTTTTTTGCTTCATAATAAAAATTTGTGAAAATACAAAACTGAATTTACTAAACAGGAAATATTTCAATCGTGAAGTTCAAGAATTCATTTGCCAATATAACTGCACGATAATTGTGGAGAGCTTGGTAGATCCCTAAGCTGGCTGAAGGCAATGTCATATATATCAAGATCAAACTTAAAGGAGAACTCACTGCATCAATTAAATTGAAATCATATTTAGGTAGTGTTCCTGAAAAGGATGAATATACCATTCTGTAGAGAGCCTAAAATAGTTGTCACTAGACCAACTAGCAATGGCTATTGTAAAAATTAATTCCAGGGAAAAGTAATGCAATTTAGGTATTTTTGCTAAAAATTGTGTATACATATTATATGTGATATAATTTGATATCACAAAAAAAATCAGCTGAGTTCACTATGAGTCTTGATCCTGATATTTAAAAGTAAAAGAGAAATGTGTTTCAGTCTGACATTTTGTTATTTATATGTATAATCTTTATGTTTCTTTATGTGTGTCTGTGTGTGTGGGTTTTTTTTGTTTGTTTGTTTTGGTTTGTTTTTTGACACAGAGTCTTTCCCTGTCACCGAGGCTGGAATGCAGTGGCATGATCTCAGGTCAGTGCAACCTCCACCTCCAGGGTTCATGTGATTTCTCCTGTCTCAGCCTCCTGAGTAGCTGGGATTACAGCTGTGTGCCACCATGCCCAGCTAATAGTTATATTTTTAGTAGAGACAGGTTTTCACCATGTTGTCCAGGCTGATCTTGAAATCCTGATCTCATGATCCACCTGCCTTGGCCTCCCAAAGTGCTGGGATTACAGACGTGAGTCACTGAGCCCAGCCTGTGTTTTTTTTCCCTTGTTATAGTCCAGGTAGTCTTACCAATAATCTAGAAGGCTGTTAAGACGATTTTGAGATATAGATTGTATCTTTTAGAGAACTCACAGGTTTGTAAAATTTTTTAAATGGACTAGGACCTTGTAGAGTTTCAAATCCTCTTACCTTTCAAACAAGCCCTTGTATACAAAGCTGTGAGTTATTTCTCCAAAATACACAGTTGCTGATAGAGCAGGCTGGGATGACAGCCTCCACACTTATAGTTCTGTGCCTTTCTGATATATCATGATGCCTCCCACAGCACTAAATTTTTTCTAACATGATTATTCTGTATAGCCTTTTCCTCAAGTGGCATGACTGCCTCCTTAGACTTAAAACAGACAGTAAAGGACCCAAAGATCACAAACCATTAAGAAGAAGTGATAAATTGGTAACATTGCAATTTAGAGATTTGGCACAACAAAGGACACCATAAACAAAATGAACGACAAGCTACAGATGAGGAGAAGACATTAGGATTGGACAAAACTGAAAAGTGATTCATCTCCAAGAGCTCCTATAATTCAAAAATAAACAAGATTACTTGAAAACAAACCAAAAACATGGTCAAAGAATATGAAGCAGCAATTCATAGACCAGGACATCCAAATGGATAATAAGTGAATGAAAAGATTCTCGACCACACAGGTAGAAAGTTATACATTAAAACAGCAATGAGGTAGCATCAAATTGACAAAAACGTGAAAGTCTGACAATGCTGAGTGCTGGTCATGATGTAGAGAACTACCATATACTGCTGCTAAGAGTTTAAGTTGGTACAATGCCTTTGGACAACCACTGACAATACCTAGTAAAGTTGGAAATGTATATACTGTAAAATTCAGCAGTGTTCTCCTAGATCAGTTGTTCTCAACAGGAGGGAAGTGGGATCAGAAAGGAGTGGTGGTTCTTTACTCAGGAGTTATTTAGCAAAGGCTGGAGACCATTTTGGTTGTCACAGCTGAGGTGAGGGGGAAGGACTCCACAGGTATCTAGTGGATAGAGGCTAGAGATACGTCCTATAATGCACAGGTCACGTATACCCCATAAAGAATTATCCAGCTGAAAAATATCAATAATGCTGAGATGGGAAACCATCTGTAGTAGGCTGAACAGCATCCTTCAAAAGTTAAATCTACCTGGAACCAGTGAATGTGACTGTATTTTGGAAAAGGTTTATGCAGATGTAAGTAATTTAAGGACCTCAAGATGAGGTAATCCTGAATTATGCAGGTGAGCCCTAAATCTAGTGACAAGTGTCCTTATAAGAAGAGACACAGACAGAAGAGAGACATAGAAGAACACCATATGAAGACAGAGGCAGAGACTGGAGCAATGTATAGCCACAGGTCCAGGAATATGCCAATAGCAACCAGAAGCTGGAAGAGTAAAGAAATGGAAACTCCTCGGGAGCCTATAGAGGAAGTGTCCAATATCTTTACTTCAGATATTTGACCTTCAGAAATGTGACAGAAAAAATTTCTCTTGGCCAGGCGCTGAGGCTTATGCCTGTAATCCCAGAACTGGGAGGCTCAGGTGGGCAGATCACCTGAGGTCGGGAGTTCGAGACCAGACTGACCAACATGGAAAAACCCCATCTCTACTAAAAATACAAAAAAAAATTTGCCAGGCATGGTGGCACGTACCTGTAATTCCCAGTTACTCGAGAAGCTGAGGCAGGAGAATTGGTAAACCCAGGAAGCAAAAGTTGTCTTGAGCCAAGATTGAGCCACTGGACTCCAGCCTGGGCAACAAGAGTGAAACTCCATCCCCCGCCAAAAACAATTCTGATGTTTTAGGCCACCTTTTCTTGTTTTCTTTTAGTATATGATAATAACTTTGCAGCAGCCCTAGGAAACTAATACACTGTCTTAGACATAGAGATTTCTTATAAGATTTATTATTATTTCTTATAAGACAAAAGCTTGCATATGTAAGCAAGGAAAAAGGTACAAAGTTGGTCATTGAAGTGTTCTTCATTATAACAAAATATCTGAAACAATCTGAATTTCTATCAAGATGATCTAGCAATCTTTCTTCTGGGTGTACACTTAAAAGAGATTAATTCACCACCTTGGAAAAATATTTGCCCTCTTACCTTCATTGTGGTATTATTCACAATAGCCCAGATATGAAAACAGCCTAAGTGTCCACTGACAGATGACTGGATACATACGTAATTCATCCAAAAAAAAATGTGATCCTGACATTTGCCACAACATGGTGGGACCTGGAGGACACTATGCTAAGTGAAATAAGCCAGACACATAAAGGAAACATTTTGCATATTACTTACATGTGGAATCTTAAAAAAGAAAAAGAAAGAAAGAAATGGAGAAATATGTAGAGATAGAGAACAAAATAGTGGTTACAGAGATAGAGAACAAAGCAGTGGTGTGGGATAAGGGAAATGAAAATGAGGAGGTGCAATTCAAAGGATACAGAGTAGCAAATATAAAGTCATGAGGACTACAGCTAATAAAATGGTATTGTATTAGGAATTTCTGTGAAATGAGTAGACTGTAGCTCCTCTTGTCACATAAGAGCATGGGAGCTGATTAACATGTTCATTTTCCTTACTATAATAAAGAAATTACTATCTATCTATCTATCTATCTATCTACATATATATATATAGCATATGTGTGTATGTGTGTATCTATGTATATACATATATCCTGTAACATCATGTAGTAAACTTCAAATACATACAATAAAATTTATTTTAAAATAGATACAATAAAAAACAGGAAAACTTATTGGGGAATGTTGGTCAAGGGGAACAAAGGTGCAGTAATACAGGATGGGTAATTTCTAAAGAACTAATATACAACATGGTGGCTGTAGTTGGTAATGCTGTATTGCATAATTGAAATGTGCTAAGAAAATAGATGTTAAATATATGTTTTAAAAAGGCAACTATCAACTATAGATATGGTACTTAGATTGATTATGGTAATCACTTCACAATGTATGGCAAACAAAACAAAATAAAACATCACTTTGTATAGCTTAAATATATACAATCTTATTTGTCAAGTATACCTCCATAAACTGGCAGAAGAGAAGGATAAAATGTATAGAGCCTTTGTAGAAAAGGATAATTTATAATTTAGGATTTTTATTCCTAAATAAAGAATATCGAAATTTATTTTAAAAAGAAGAAAACTGAAAAATGTACTGAAGTATATTCACTTAATGCCTTACTTAATGCTTTAAGGAAAAATGAATTAGAGCTGTTTGTATCAGCATGCATTAATTTCAAAAATGTAATATTGAGAGAATAAAAGCCAGTTCCAAAGGCTATAAGTGGCATAATATTATTTACATAAAAATTTTTAATCTGCAAATATTATGTAATATTTATGGATATCTGCTTATCTAAATTCATGGCGAAGGTATAATATGTGGTGGATAAACACTGAACCACAGTAGTAATTACCACTGTAAAGGATGGAAAGGAGGAGAGAGGGAGGGTGCATCGAAAGTTCCTATTTGCATCTGAAATGTCTAATTTCTTTAGTTAAAATAAATAGACCTGATGCAAGTTTGGGATGCTATTAAGATCAAAAGCTGCGTATTTGGCATGTTGTGATAGTCTCCATTCTTGTCTATTTTAAATCATCTATGACAAAATTATTCAATGTTTTTAAGACTTGGAAATTTGTGTCCTAAAAAATAAATCAGAATGTTTATAGGTGTCAGGAGAGTAAGGAAGAGAGAGTGAAATGATAAGAAAACAGGATATAGGTGGGACATTCGATCCCACAGAGACTGAGATCTAAAGAGCCAGGAGATCACAACACAGAAAATTCTTTTTTTAACCATTTCTGCAGGGTTTCTTCTTATTTTCCTCCACCACCTCCCCCGCCCCCGCTCTCTCTTCCAGTTCTTTTGTTATTTGGTTTCAGTTGACAACATTCTTATGGGACCTCCTCCTTCGTTTTTTCTTTTCATGTTCAGTTTGAGATTGAATCTGTAGTGGTTGTAAAAGAGAGGGCAAAATGAGGATCGGGAGACTTCAGTTTTTGCTATTTTGATCAACAGCCAATGTAGACATTTGCATCAGTGAGTTGTACTGTACTAACCAAACTGTTCCCAGATTTGGAAGAATTGCAGCTATGATATTTTCCATAGGACCTCTGACCATAACAGAGGTGTCCCATCAGTGCTTCTGTGTCATGGCTCAGCTGCCCCATCAGTGCTTCTGTGTCACGGCTCACGACCTCTGAGCTGTGATATGGCAAGACAAGGTAAGCAACATGCATGAATTTTGTGAGCCTGGTACATCCTGGGATTATGCACCTAGCCCAAGTCTAGTTTGTGATTGTCAATTTAGTCAAAGTACACAAAAAGAAGAATCAGGGAAGGTAGTTGACCAAAACTCCCAGAAAAACAAAATTCTGCTTCTGGTATGTGGGGGAGACTGGCAGTTTGAAGATGTTTTCAGAAGCAGAGATATCCAGGTTGTCTAACAGCCTAACATTCCTAGGCAATTGCTCATCCCTTCTTTTCATATTGTCTCTGATAGCAAAGGCTGGATTTTGGTAATTGAATGATTGGGTTGAAATAATTAGGGAGATAGAGCTGTAACATCTGTTCTTTTGGTCATAACAACTGTTCTAAAAGTAACTCCTTCACTCATGAATTTTTATAGTGGATGAAGTAATTCTAAATGTGAGATGGAAACACAGTGTTATTCTTTTTGAAAAGGCTGAATTTTCATTTTTGCAGCTCATTTGCTTTGTCTATTACATATGATCTGGTCCAACACTTTGAATTAAGAACTTATTCATAGCATTACTCTTGCTAACCTTGATGTTAACTCCAAAGCTTCTAGACAAGCGCTGTCTTTGGGCTTTGCACAGATACAGGTTTTTCCACAAGATGTGCTCACTACGACAATAATTATGTAAATATATGCAATTATTTGTTTACTGTGAACCCATCCGGCTAGACTGGAAGCTCTGTGAGAGGGGGAATAGTAACTAACTTGTTCACCACTGTATATTAGTGTCTAGCATAGAGTTTGCACCATAGCAGATACTTATTATGGACTGAATCCTGTCTCTCCAAAACCCATACATAGAAGCCCTAACCCCCAATGTGACTGTATTTGGAGACAGGACTTTAAGGAGATAATTGAAGTTAAATGAGGTCATAAGGGTGGAGCCTATTAGGGGCCCTATTGAATTATCAATAGGACTAATGTCCTTATAAAAAGAGAGATACCAGAGCTTGCTCTCTCCCAGTCATACACAGAGAAGAAGCCATATAAGGACACAGCAAAAGTCGGGGAGCCACCTACCAGGGAGACCGGTCTAACCAGAAACCAACCCTTATGGCACCTTGATCTTAGACTTCTAGTGTCCACAACATGAGAAAATACATTTCTGCTGGTTAAGTCATCCAGTCCGTGGCATTTTATTATGGCAGCTCAAGCTGACTAATCCAGTGCTCAATAAATTTTTGTGAAATAAATGACACGATGATGGTGATGAGCAGAATAAACTACAACCTGATAGAGCATAAACAGTAAGGCATAGAAAGCCACAAGCTATTGAACCAATATTAATTTGGATTGAGTTCTTCCAAAATATACAAAATTAAATCTTACTCTCAGGTGAAAGATATTAAAATTACATTTAATAAGAATAGATGCAGTAAAACAAATTTTATTTTTTATTGTGTTGAGTTCTTTTAAGGAAGCAGAAGTATTCAATTTTTAAAACATACGTGACCTTCCTAATTCATTTTAGTAATTTCCATGATTATCAAATAACAATTCCAAATGTTAACACAATTCACAAAATGTTAAATCTATGCCTCAAGTACCCTGTTGCTTCAGGTCTTTATTCACTTAAATATGGACTTCAAGAGGGAATAGTTAAAGTTTCTTTAGGACACAACTCATTTCTTCTTGCCTGTATACATATGTGTGTGTGTGCATGAGTGTGTGTGTGTGTGTGTGTGTGTGTGTGTGTGTGTGTGTTTCTAACCTCCTCATCAAAATGAGGTTTCTATTATCTTCTCCCCTGATACCCTATTCATTTGCTGCACAGAACTTATCACAATTGGAAATTATAGATTTACTTGTATATTTTTAAATATGACTCTCCCACTAAACAGGAAGCTCCACGAGGGAGGATAGTATGTCAAATTTTATCCTACCAGAGTATTCTCTGCACCTAGCACAATGCCCATCACATAATAGGTACTCAATAAATATTCATTTCATAAATAATTGTAGTATAATAATTAAATTTTCTACCTACTTCTCCAAACTCCAACTGTAAATAAAAATTCTTATCTTCATTTTAATATCTAAAACCAATCAAATAAGGACTTCCAATGGGCCATTTTGGAATTACTTGCATACCCTCAGAGTTTTGCACTACAACCACAGGCAACACAGAAACATTTTCTCTTGCCAAAGTTGGATGAATTCATCAAGAGAAATAAATGCTGCCAATGACTTTCAAACACCCTTCTGGGTGACTGGCAAAAAAAGAGGATAAAAGTGGCCTTGCCAAGTGGACCAGCCATCCTCTTTGAATCAGCCCTCAACATGGTTGACTTAGCACCCAGGAAATGTTCTCCAAAAGTCCAGAAGACAAATAGGCTTGCTTGACGATCATGAACATATTTGCTTTTCCTATTCGTTGTGACTCACAGTGACTGATGTGTGGTGCTACAGGTCATAATAAAAAAAATCACAAAAATCTAACCATTGGTACCAAAAATCTACCCAATGGTAACCAGTAATGAGCTTCCCGTAGCTAAGACCCCTAAAATTGTATCTGAGCAAAGATTTTTCCAACATGCTTGAGTGACTTAGGTCATTATCCAGTAATTTATATTTCTGAAAAGGCCTTTGGACAATAAGCTGGGAGTGTTTCATAATCTTTAAAATCAAGTCTGTCAGAAAACACATTGTGAAAAAGGAAAGGTTCGTGACATAAATCTTTATGTTGGTTTAAAGTTTAGTAACACTTTCTACATTCTCATCTTCTAGTCATTTACTCTGGGTATACAGGGAAGTGCATTATACTCAGTGGACCACTGATCAGTGAGGAATAAATTGGGGAGGTGCATTAAGCCTTTTAGGCCATTAGGATACCATTCAGTGCACTGGAGAAGGTCATTTACTTACAGCAAGGAGCCAAGGTCCCTCTCAAAGATGAGCCATTTAATCCCAGCTCACCCACATGAGCCTGCCCAATACGCGTTTACGAGTTTAATTTCCTCTGTAGGTTTTCTTTTTATTTGTCCTATTTTATTTCTCCCATTTTATAGTCACGTTGTCTAATTTAAACTTAATTAAAACTTTCAATTAGGAAAAAAAAAAGATAGTTCTGGAGACCTCCCAGGAAACAATTCATTAATGGGAACTACTTAATAAGCAGAATACCTCACTGCAAAGACTAGATCCAAAACTACAAAGGTCCAATTTGTTTTTACCAAAGCCTGGCTTATGATGGCCAGCAATGGCTAAATGCCTCAAGGCACTCTGGATTTGAAAAGTTTGGACCCCAAAATCACACAGCTTTGGCTTGAGGTGCAGGAAAGTATTGCATTCACCTGAGCACTGTGATTGATTCACAAGTGAACCACCATCCATATCAGAGCAAATAAAACCAAAACAATGAAAGGACTTTTTCTGGAACAACTGAGAAAGACGCTCTATCTTCTCTGTACTTTTCAAACTGATAAGGTATGATTCTGGAGTTTTGGAAGTCTAAGAAGCCAATGAAGAGGAAACCAGAGCCCGCAAATCGAGAGATAAATTCCTGTTTAAACACTTGATCCCGCTGTGCCTGAAGCAAGTGTAACTACACTTGTCAGGTACATAGACCCAAAAATGTCACTTTCCACCTTTTTTCTTCTGCACTTAAGACCTCAGTCCTGCCATCCATCAAAGTTTCAGCAGCACTGGCTTTTGCCTTTTTGAGTTGTGTTTTATTATTTGCAGCTGAGCTATTCCTAGTAAACACAGGTAGATTCTATTATCTTCTCTGTTTTTACAAAACAGGATACTAATGCTAAGACTTAGAGAAGTTCAATTGCTCAGGATAATGTAGATAGCAAATGATACAGCTGGACTCCCAACTTGGCCTATGTGGCTCCAGAGCCCATGTCCTTAACCACTGGCCCAAGCCACACAATTTACATATTGACTGTGTTATCAGGGCTGTACTGGTTCTCCAGAGAAACAGAACCAACAGGAGATAGATACATAGTTAGATAGGTAGGTAGGTAGGCACATAACGTAGGTACTACATACATACATACATATATACGTAAATACATATGCATAGATATATATTTTAAGGAATTAGTTCGTATGATTATGGAGGCTTGTTGAGTCCAATATCTGATAGACTAGGCCAGGAGGCTGAAGACTCAGGGAAGAACTGCAGCTTGAATTCAAAGGCAGTCCACTGATAGAATTCCGTCTTGCTCAGGGGAGGTCAGTCTTTAGAACAAAGACTAAACTTCTGACCTTCAAATGATTGGATAAGGCCAACACGCTTTATGGAAAAGCCTATTTAACTCAAAATCCACTGATTTAAACATTAATCTTACCAAAAAAGTCATAAAACACCTTCACAGAAACATCTTGAATAATGTTTGACCAAATTTCTGGATGCTGTAGCCCAGCCCAGTCAACACATAAAATTCATCATCACCAGGACTCATGAAGACAGTGCCTTTGCCACCTTGACTGGAACATGGCAGATTCAACCATCTAAGAAAAGTCCAGCAATAGGTTCACTCTCCTGATTAGTACTGACGTCATCTTGCACTGAGGTCAGGTTATTCTCCCAGGGGTTTTATATTTCACTACAGTTTGTCCTAGAAATTCATCAAAGACCAGTCTGGCCACAGGTGTTCCTGCACAGGGGTTTCCCAAAGAGCCTTATGAAGGTTCTTGTCAATACAGTTAAGTGCTAAAAAGGCTACTGGTCATCAGAAACACTAAGGGCAGCCTGAGAAGATATGGTTGGTGAGATGAAATATCTGCCCCCTGGTTTCCTGTCCTAAAGGAATGTAGCCACCCTTAAAGAAAATGAACACCATCTAAAGCAGGTCTCAGGTGGAGTACTTTGTGAGAAGCTGCCATCTCTTCCTGACCTTCCTTCTTTTTCACTTCATTGTTTACTGGGGGACTTGAATGTCATATATCTCAAAGAAACATTTGGAGTACTCTGCACGACCCTTTAGTTTGTAACTTTGATTTCATTCAAGAGAATTTGTCTTCATGCCTTTAGAATAAAAATCCACCATGTTTTTTCTTATTCTTACTCTCACCTTTAAGCTTTTCCTACTTTTCTTCATAAAATGTTTTTCTCAATATGTGACCTGTTTTTATATCTTCCAGACAGGCACACCTAGTGAAGTCTATAGAGCTTCTCCTTTTCCATAAGATTAAATTTCCTGCATAGGAATTATACACCTGCCTACTGAGATGATGGTCCTTCCTGACTTACCACACCCACTTTCTATGATAGGAGAAGGCATGGGGTTTTAAATCCATTGATACAGAAAGCATCTCAGATGGCAACATGCCACAGGCCGGAGAGACAGTGTTGGGTATGATTGTCTTCTAAGCCTCTGGCAACCATTTAGTGGTATCTGATCGGGGCTGCAGGCCTGACCTCTGTCAGGAACCAGGGGCTGTTAAACCTCCAGGAAGACACCTCAGTGCACAGTAGACAACCCATGGTCAAGTTTCAAACCTGTGATAGTAAGTGGACAATAAGTTTACTTATTTATAAATTAGCCCAAGTCCTCCTTTTTGCAGATTCATAGGGGAAGCCACTTGTGGATTTCCCCCCTCAATAAGGAGGACCAAGTAGATACTCTCTAGATCAAGAGCTATGTCCGGATACATATTAGGACTTAGAATGTTAGTACCTGCAGAAAAGGGAAGATCTACTTCCCCTCCAGACTCACCTAGAATATTCTTAGAGTATAGGGAAGCGACTGGTTTCTCTGCCTCTCCATCTCTTAGTAAATCACCAACTTACCATCCTTAAGAAGTGAGTTTTTAAACATCCTAAATGGAAATCTCATCAGTTGCTCCCCTGCTTTATTCCCTCAATGACTTCCAATTGTCCTTAGGATTAATAATAAAAACAATAATACCAACAGATGGCATTGCACGCTGTGTGCCATGTACAACCCTAAGTGCTTTGACCTTTCACCTGCCCTTCTCCTCAGCCTCATACTTGGCCTGGCACCTATGCTTCCCCATGTCTTCAAAAATGCCAGCCTCTCCCTCACTCTCTGGACCTTCCAATAAGCCACTTCCTCCACCAGTTACTCCTTCCCTGGCCCACTCCTCTCCTGTTCTTTCTGCAGACATAAACTTACATACCATATCTGGAGGGAGGTTTTTATAGAGCACTAGGGCACTGATAGGCATTGTGGAGGTATCATCATCACTTAGCCACTGCTGAGATTTTGAATCTTTGATCTCGAGTTCCACCTTGTTCCTACCTCAAAGCCTCTTCAGGGCCACTGACTCCCTGGATCATGTTGCTGTGGCTTTTGGGTGCTTGTTGGTATGGGGAGTGGGACACTGTACTCCTTCAGCATCAGTGGGAACTGTGGAGATCTCTAATTAAATATTGCTGAATCCCCCCATCCTTTCTGTGTCCAGTAGCCCTGCCTGCTGAAGTTCTGCCTGGGCTGAGGTAGGAGGTAGGGAGGAAACAGAGACAACAAGGGAAACTTTGGAGACCACTCACACCTTAGCTCTCCAGCTTCCATTTGACATTCTCGCCTTCACATCACCTAGGAAATCTTTACTCCCCAAGTATAGGGAAAACTTTGCTTTTATTCATTTCATAGTCTCCTAACTATTTTGTATATGACCAGCCTAGGCTTTTAAAATTTAAAAACCAGAAGATACAGCACATTTTCTTTTCCACTGTCTATCCTCTCTGGCAATAAAGGCTCCTGTTATTGGGGGGCATCACCTACCCAACAGCCACTTTCCATTCCCCTTGCTAGCAGAGCCCTGATTTTCTTTTGGGGGGAATCTATCTGTGCCCTACAATGACTCAGAGCCTAAGCCAAGTCCAAGTCAATCATGGTCCCAATCCCTTTGCCATTGATTGGCTTAGGTAAAGAGAGGTGATGCTGTCCAGCCAATGAGACACAAAAGAATAGCTGGAGGGCCCTGGGAAAGTTATCCTTAATAAAATGAAGAGTCTGCATCCTTCTTGGTGCTGACGGGCCACTGGGTTCATCAATCCTAGAGCTGTTCTAACTCCAGGTTTCTTATTCATATTAATTAAAATGTATATGAGATGATAAATTCCTTACTGTTTAAAATAAAATTTTCTGTTATTTGGAGTCAAATGTATCCTAATCAATAAAGTGGGAAATGAAAAGTTTACAAGAATACACAGGGAAACAAAATCCATTAATATCACTTCTATTAATAGCATCTATAACCAGTCAGTAAGAAAAGGACCTGGGAAAGAAGGGACCAGATCCAGTAACTGAACAGAAATATCAAGGGCTCACCAAAAACAGCCTGTTATACAAGACCAGAGTACTATTCTACTCTTTGAACCATGACTGTTGACCTACATATGATCTGTATGCATTCTCTTTCTCTCTCTCTCTCTCTCTCTCTCTCTCTCTCTCTCTCTCTCCTTCAAATATTTACTAGTAGGCAATGAATATGGATATAGTCATACAGCACTCATACTTACTTAGACCTATGTATTACACTTCTATTGTGTTAAAAGCAGTGGTTTTGAAAGCTTGCCATTACAGTAACTTAGCTCTGAGACCATGCATAAAAGACAAGAGAAGGTCAACAGTATGGAATGAGGGTATACCATGCATACCTTTATCCCTGTACCCTACACCAAGCCTGTGGAAGGCATCACTGGCCCATCACAGAATTCTTTCCTGTTGAAACTTGGTATTTCAGAATGTGCTCAAGGAAGTTACTAGCAATTTATTGGAGTTGGGAAGAGAAAAAAATATGTAATTAGTTTCCTTGACCTAATCAATCTAGGACCATGATCAATAATAAGACCCAGATCCAAGGTATTAGCTTGAGAAGAGCAGGCATAGTGGGATGCTTGACTTTTCCCTGTGCAAAAAAGGAAATGAAACTGATGAAGGGAATGGCATACCTTCAAACCCTCTGAACTTGGTTGATAAGGCTTTCAACCTTCCAGAGCTGAGCTACCAAGCCACTACGGTGTTTAGCAAAAAGAAACTGTATCCACATCTTGAATTGTTTGCATTTTAATTGAGATGTGAATGAATTAATCATCACTAGGCACAGATTTCCTGCTGCAGCCAAAAGCCCTGGAAGATGGTTGCATTCTTTTATTTCTCTCTACCGTAACATGTTTGGATTTGCCAATATCTTGCTTTAGGAAGAACAGGGTCACAGCATAGCAGTCACTTTGGGCTGTATATAGAGGGAGCATTTTAAAGTGGTGGACTCCTGACACAGTAAAGCCCCAGCAGAAAAGGGTTCTGACATGTCAATAATCTTTTATCTATTTGGCTGTACACCCTGGACAGGTGAGTGCATTCTTTCTGGATTCTTTTTTGCCTACCAATGGCCTGGGCGGAGAAATCAGGGTGTTCCATGGGCAAGGATTCAATCTGGCCTGGAGGGTATCCTGCAACTATTTATTTCTCCATTTTTAAATTGCTTAAACATTGGAAAGCATGCTTTGAACCTCAGGTGATGCCTTGGTACTCAAAGCAGGTCCCATTTAGGCCACTGCAGTCTCTCAGGACTGCCTTGAAGTAGCCTCAACTTCTCAACTTCACCTCAAGAAACACCATCCAGATCTCTGATGGTACAAGTATTAGGAATGTTTGTCACCTCTCTGTCCTTGTTTTGGCCATACTTTTCCAGTTATGGTTTTTGTTGTTGTTGTTATGACCTCTTGTTCAGATTTAGAGAGTTCAGCAAATTGCACTGAAAGCTTGTTTTTGCAATGAGTTGCTATTTGGACATTGGACATGGGTGGGCAAGGGCAGACACTATTTGATGTAGCTGTGAATTGTACATGGCCATCATGTTTTGTCAGGAGCCTTGGAGACACTGTGTGCTGTCACAGACTCCCATGGGACACAATTTATCTGAAAGACAGTGTTGCAGTAGTTAGGGCATTTGAAGTTTGCATTCTCGTTTTTATAAACTCCCTATTTTAACTCTTTAGGCCAGGCTGTCTTTTGTCATAGGAGGAGAACCTGTCTCAAGATCTCCACATTGAGACCTCATTGCTTCGGGTAAACATAGCTCCTTTGAAAATAGAACTATGGGTCAGGCACGGTTGCTCACGCCTGTAATTCCAGCACTTTGGGAGGCCGAGGCAGGCAGATCACTTGAGGTCAGGAGTTCGAGACCAGCCTGGCCAACATGACGAAACCCCATCTCTACTAAAAATACGGAAATTAGTGGGGCGTAGTGGCACACGTCTTTAATCTCAGCCACTCAAGAGGCTGAGGCAGGAAAACTGCTTGAACCCTGGAGGCAGAGATTGCACTGAGCCAAATTGCAACGTTGCACTCCAGCCTAGGAGACAGAGAGACTCCATCTCAAAAAAAAAAAAAAAAAAAAAAAAAAAAAAAAAAAAAAAGAAAGAAAGAAAATACAACTATGAAAGTGAGGAGGATGAAGCCCTGTTATCAGATGATCCTGCCTTTTCCACTACAGTTCTGTGAGGCCTTGGGCACATCACATCCTATTATCTAGCTTCCATTTCCCATGTGCAGAAGGTGGGAGCTGATTTCTAAGTCCTCTTCCAGTTCATGCTCAAGGATTGCCTTTTTCATCAAGCCTTTCCTAACCATTCACCTTTCAGTTATATTTTTCTCTCCTCTGAGTCTGTACCATGCCATCCAGTTCTTGGTTACTTCCACAATTTTGTATGGCTTTCTAAATTTTTACTTCAGTGTTGCTTGAACAGAGTGATAAACTTTTTGAGGGCAGGGAATATATCTTCTATGGCTGTAAAAGTATCATTGCGTAATTCTGGGCTTATAAAGATACTTGTCTGGAATTGTTTACTTAGCCCAGATTGTCTATTTTACTAAAAATGCTGTAAGAATCTAATAATTTTGAATCTCTTCTGAGATGAACATACTTGTTTCAGTTTTCCAAGATAACAATTGGTAACATCTTTGAGCCATTAGCTCTTTATAGTTTCCAAAGAATTTTCACAGTTACTACCTCATTTCAACCTCTCAAGAACTCTGTGAAATAGTTAGATGGTACCAGCACAGTTATTACTATCTTTAAGGTGAGAAAATTTGAGTTCTAGCTATATAAGATTTGTGGTTATTTAGTAACAAATCTGGGTCTGGCACCCAGTTAGCTAACCCCAAGTTCACTGTTCCTTCTGGTATTTTGTGCTGCAGTTGCCTTGGTGTGTCTTTAGAGTGACAGAGGCCAGTAATATGGATGAAAAAATTAAGACATGTGGATGGGAGAGGAACAGTATGGATTTAGGGTTAAGAGCCAAAACTACACCCTTGTTGCAGATGTGGAATTAAATCTCCAATCTCGATGTCACCAATTGCTCAGAGTGATCTTGTACAATTTAATTAAACTAACTGGTCCGAGTTTCCTGTTCTTAAAATGAATATTGCAATAATACCTACTCAAAAGAATTCTGAGAATTAAATGATGCACATGAATTGTTTCAATAGCTTGGCGCATAGTGGAGCTTCATAACCATTAATGATTATGAGCATTACTACATGGCCTTAGATCAGAGGCAGAGCAGCCTTGCATAATTACATTTGTGAAAGACACAGGCCCTTCTTTTCCTAACAATATGTTTTTAATTTTCATTTTTTCACAAAGTGATGTTGCTGTGAATGCTTGGCCACCACAAGCCAATTATTCTTGTGGTTACTTTTCTGACATCTTCTGCTTGAAACCCAAAAAACCAGAAGGATCATGAGGCCCTGCTTCCAAGGTCTGTATTCACACAAAAATCAAGATCAAGGGAACTTTTTCCCTTCTGGCCCATGGGAGGGAAAAAGGGAGGGTTCTGTCCTCCCTGAGCTTGCCTTAGAACACCTGCATTACTGTTTGACAGTGTACACACCAATACTTTTTATTCTTTGAATTATTGTGAACTGGCTAAATCAGGCTCTTATAGAGCTTCTCTTTTGATGAGGATCACTGTGAGCTATGTCTAACTATGAAACACAGATTCACAGAAGTTAGGAGGAGAACGAATGGAAAACATTGACGGTAAATGCATCCTTAGACCTGTCTATCCCAATGATTCCCAAACTGTCCACAATGAAGAACCAGGATTTTTTTTGTTTATTTGTTTTTAAATTTCTAATCTGTTGCAGACTGATAGTTTTGTAAAATACAATAAAATTACTGTGGCAATGTTAACTTGCCATAAATTTCTATGGATGCTTACTCTCAGTTTCTGTTTTAAGGTCACTGCAAACTAGTTCACAGACCACACTTGGGGTAGCACAGGTCTATCCAGAGTCCTTCCAAGCCAACCTCACCACAGCCCAGGTGTGCACTAGTCTGACCTCAAAGTGTTCCCAAAACCCAGAAAGTAAGATCAGTTTGCAGTGTTTTCTTTTAATACGTACAAAAATAGAAATAAAATAAATAAAAAACAGGAGAAATTATGACAGTTAATCCAATGTATGTGAAATATCATCTTAATAAATAATCTATATTTAAAACTATTAATATTTTACATTCTCTTTTTTACACTAAATCTTTCAAATATAGTACGAAATATTTTACACTTATAGCACTTGTTAATTCTAACTTTCCACATTTCAAGTGCTTGACAATATATCTGGATAGCGATTGTTATATTGGACAGGGCACAACTAGATTTTTTTTTTAATTTCAATAGGTTTTTCAAGAACTGGTGGTGTTTGGTTGCATGAATACATTCCTTAGTGGTAATTTCTGAGATTTTGGTGCGCCCATCACCTGAACAGTGTACACTGTACCCTACAGTACATAATATGTGTAAATAATGTGTGTAGTTATTATCCCTCACTTCCCTCCCACCCTTACCTCCGAGTCCCCAAAGTCCACTGTATTATTCTTATGCCTTTACATCCTCATAGATTAGCTCCCACTTATGAGTGAGAACACACAATGTTTGGTTTTCCATTCCTGAGCTGCTTCACTTAGAATAATGGTCTCCTCCAAAGGAATAGAACAGAGGCCTCAGAAATAACGTGACACATCTACAACTATCTGATCTTTGAGAAGCCTGACAAAAACAAGCAATGGGGAAAGGATTTCCTATTTAATAAATGGTGTTGGGAAAACTGGCTAGCCATATGCAGAAAATGGAAAATGGACCACTTCCTTACCCCTTATACAAAAATTAATGCAAAATGGATTAAATACTTAAATGTAAGACCTAAAACCATAAAAACCCTAGAAGAAAACCTAGGCAATATCATTCAGAACATAGATATGGGAAAAGACTTCATGATTAAAACACCAAAAGCAATGGCAACAAAAGCCAAACTTGACAAATGTGATCTAATTAAACTTAAGAGCTTCTGCATAGCGAAAGAAACTGTCATCATAGTGAAGAGGCAACCTACAGAATGGGAGAAAATTTTTGCAATCAATCCATGTGACAAAGGGCTAATATCCAGAATCTACAAGGAATTTAAACAAATTTACAAGAAAAAAACAAACAATGCCATCAAAAAGTGGGCAAATTATATGAACAGACACTTCTCAAAAGAAGACATTTATGCAGCCAACAAACATGAGAAAAAGCTCATCATCACTGGTCATTAGAGAAATGCAAATCAAAACCACATTGAGATCCCATCCTACACCAGTTAGAATGGTGATCATTAAAAAGTCAGGAAACAGCAGATGCTGGAGAGGATGTGGAGAAATAAGAACACTTTTACACTGTTGGTGGGAGTGTAAATTAGTTCAACCATTGTGGAAGACAGTATAGTGATTCCTCAAGGAATCACTGTAGAAGCAGACATACCATTTGACCCAGCAATCCCATACTGGTTATATACCCAAAGGATTATAAATCATTCTGCTGTAAAGGCACATGCACACATATGTTTACTGCAGCACTGTTTACAATAGCAAAGACTTGGAACCAACTCAAATGCCTACCAATGATAGACTGGATAAAAAAAAATGTGGCACATATACACCATTGAATACTATACAGCCATAAAAAAAGGATGAGTTCATGTCTTCTGCAGGGACATGGATGTAGCTGGAAACCATCATTCTCAGCAAAGTAACACAAGAACAGAAAACCAAACACCACATGTTCTCACTCCTAAGCAGGAGTTGAACAATGAGAACCCATGGACACAGGGAGTGGAACATCATACACTGGGGCCTAGTTGGGGGTGGGGGGCTAGGGGAGGAATAGCATTAGGAGAAATACCTAATGTAGATGACAGGTTGATGGGTACAACAAAGCACCATGGCACATGTATACCTATGTAACAAACCCGAACATTCTGTACATGTATCCCAGAACTTAAAGTATAATTTTTTAAAAATGGTCTCCAATTCCATCCAGGTTGCTACAAATGCCATTATTTCATTCCTTTTTATGGCTAAAGTAGTATTCCACGGTATAGATATACCACATTTTCTTTATCTACTTGATGATTGCCAGGCATTTGGGCTGTTTCCATATTTGTGCAATTGTGAATTGTGCTACTGTAAAAATATGTGTGCAAGTATATTTTTCACATAATGGCTTCTTTTCCTCTGTGTAGATACCCAGGAATGATATTGCTGGATCAAATGGTAGATCTACTTTTAGTTCTTTAAGGAATCTCCACAGTGTTTTCCATAGTGGTTGTACTAGGTTACATTACCACCAACAGTGTAAAAGTGTTCCCTCTTCACCACATCCATGCCAACATCTATTGTTTTTTTATTATGATCATTCTTGCAGGAGTAAGGTGGTATTGAATTGTGGTTTTCAGTTGCATTTCCCTGGTCATTAGTAAAGTTGAACATTTTTTCGTATGTATGTTTCTTGGCCATTTGCATATCTTCTTTTGAGGATTGTCTATTCATATGCTAAGTGCACTTTTTGATGAAATTTTTTGTTTGTTTTTTGTTTTATGTTTTCACTGATTTGAGTTCCTTGTAGATTCTAGATATTAGTCCTTTGTTTGATGTATACATTGTGAAGATTTTTCTACCACTCTGGGTTGTCTGTCTGTTTACTCTGCTTATTATTTATTTTGCTGTGCAGAAGATTTTTAATAGGGCCCATGTATTTATTTCTGTTTTTGTTGCATTTGCTTTTGGGTTCTTGGTCATGAAATCTTTGTCTAAATCAATATCTAGAAGGGTTTTCCAATGTTATCTTCCATAATTTTTATAATTTCAGGTCTTAAATTTAAGTCTTTAATTCTTGTTGAGTTGATTTTTGTATAAGGTGAGAGATGAGAATCCAGTTTCATTATTCTACATGTGGCTTTTCAGTTTTCCCAGCACCATTTGTTGAAGTGGGTGTCCTTTCCCCATGTTATGTTTTAGTTTACTTTGTCAAAGGTCAGTTGACTGTAAATATTTGGCTTTGTTCCTGGGTTCTCTATTCTGTTCCATTGGTCTACATGCCTATTTTTATGCCAGTACCATGCTGTTTTGGTGAATATAGCCTTACATCATAGTTTGAAGTCAGGTAATGTAATGCCTCCAGATTTGTTCTTTTTGCTTAGTCTTGCTTTGGCTATGTGAGCTCTTTTTGGTTCCACATAAATTTTAGAATTTTTTTTTCTAGTTCTGTGAAGAATGATAATGGTATTTTGATGGAAATTGCATTGAGCCCATTCATAAGCATAGGATGTGTTTCCATTTGTTTGTGTTTTCTATGATTTCTTTCAGCAGTGATTTGTAGTTTTACTTGCAGAGCTCTTTCACCTCTTTGCTAAATGTATTTCTAAGGTGTTTTGTTTGTTTGTTTGTTTGTTTGTTTTTTGTCAGCTATTGTAAAAGGGGTTGAGTTCTTGATCTGAGTCTCAGCTTGGTCACTGTTAGTGTATAGCAGGGCTACTGATTTGTGTACAATAATTTTGTATCCTAAAACTTTGCTGATTCATTTATCAGTTCTAGGAGCTTTTGGGATGAGCCTTTAGGGTTTTCAAGGTATACAATCATGTCATCAGCAAACAGCAACAGTTTCACTTCCTCTTCACTGATTTGGATGCCTTTTATTTCTTTCTCTTGTCTGACTACTCTAGCTAGGACTTCCAGTACCATGTCAAATAGAAGTGGTGAAAGTGGGCATCCTTGTCTTGTTCCTGTTCTTAGGGGGAATGCTTTCAACTTTTCCCCATTCAGTATAACATTGGCTGTGGATTTGTCATAGAAGACTTTTATTACCTTAAAGTATGTCCCTTCTATGCTGATGTTGCTGAGGGTTTTAATCACAAAGGGATGCTGAATTTTGTCAAATGCTTTTTCTGTGTCTATTGAGATGATCATGTAATTTTTGTTTTTAATTCTGTTTATGTGTTCCATCACATTTATTGACTTGTGTATATTAAACTATCCCTGCATCCCTGGTGAAGTCTACTTGATTATGGTGGATTATCATTTTGATATGCTGTTGGATTTGGTTAGCTAGTCTTTTGTTGAATATTTTTGCATTTATCTTCATCAGAGATATTGGTCTGTAGTTTTCTTTTTTTGTTATGTCATTTCCTTGTTTGGGAATCGGGGTGATACTGGCTTCATACAATGATTTAGGGAGTATCTGCTCTTTCTCTCTCTTTTAAAATAGTGCCACTAGGATCAGTACCAATTTTTCTTTGAATATCTCATAGAATTCAGCTGTGAATCCATCTGGTCCTGACTTATTTTATTTTTTTTTTGGTAACTTTTTAATTATCACTTCAATCTCACTGCTTGTTATTGGTCTGTTCAGAGTTTCTATTTCTTTCTGGTTTAACCTAGGAGGGTTGTGTATTTCCAGGAACTTATCCAACTCCTCTAGGTTTCTAATTTATGTGCATAAAATTGTGCATAGTAGCCTTGAATGATCTTTTGTGTTTCTGTGGTATCAGTTGTAATATCTCCTGTTTCATTTCTAATTGAACTGATTTGGATCTCTCTGTTCTTTTCTTGGTTAATCTCACTACTGGTCAATTTATTTTATTTATTTTTTCAAAAAACCTGTATTTTGTTTCATTTACCTTTTGTATTGTATTTGTTTGTTTGTTTGTTTCAATTTCATTTAGTTCTGCTCTAATCTTGGTTATTTCCTTTCTTCTGCTGGGTCTGGGTTTGGGTTTGGTTTATTCTTGTTTCTCTAGTTCTTGAGGCATGACCTTAAATTATCTATTTGTACTCTTTCAGACTTTTTGATATAGGCATTTAAGGCTATGAACTTTCCTCTTACCACTGCCTTTGCTGCATCCCAGGTGCTCTGATAGTTGGGTCACTATTATTGTTCAGTTCAAATAATTCTTTAATTTCCATCTTGATTTCATTGTTGACCCAATGATAATTCAGGAGTAGGTTATTTAATCTCCATGTATTTGCATGGTTTTGAGGGTTGCTTTTGGAGTTCATTTCCAATTTTACTGACTGTGGTCTGAGAGAGTACTTGATATAATTTCTATTTTCTTAAATTTGTTGAGATCTGTTTTGTGGTCTATCATATGGTCTGTCTTAGAGAACGTTCCATGTGGTGATAAACAGAATGTATATTCTGCAGTTGTTGGGTAGAATGTCCTGTAAATACCTGCTAAATCCACTTGTTCTAGGGCATAGTTTAAGACCATTGTTTCGTTGTTGACTTTCTGTCTTGATGACCTGTCTAGTGCTGTCAGTGGAGTATTCAAGTTCCCCACTGTTGTCATGTTGCTATCTCATTTCTTAGGTCTAGTAGTAATTGTTTTATAAATTTGGGAGCACCAGTGTTAGGTGCTACCTATTTAGAATTGATATTTTTCTTTTGGGATAGTCATTTTATCATTATATAATGTCCCTTTTTGTCTTTTTGAACTGCTGTTGCTTTAAAGTTTGTTTTGTCTGATATAAGAATAGCTACTCCTGCTTACTTTTGATGTCCATTTGCATGGTGTATTTTTTCTACCCCTTTACCTTAAGTTTATGCAAGTCCTTATGTGTCAGGTGAGTTTCTTGAAGACAACAGACACTTGGTTGGTCAATTATCGATTCTGCCATTCTGTATCTTTTAAGAAGAGCTGATAGGCCATTTATAATCAATGTTAATATTGAGATCTGAGGTACTATTCTATTCATTGTGTTATTTGTTGCCTGAATGTCTTGCTTTTTTTTTTTTCATTGCATTGTTGTTTTATAGGTCCTGTGAGATTTATGCTTTAAGGAAGTTCTATTTTTTTGTATTTTGGGTATCTGTTTCAAGATTTAGGGCTCCTTTTAGTAGTTCTCATAGTGCTGGCTTGGTAGTGGCAAATTCTCTCAGCATTTGTTTCTCTGAAAAAAGACTTTCTTTCCTTCATTTATGAAGCTAAGTTTCTCCAGATACAAAATTCATCGCTGATAACTGCTTTGTTTAAGGAAGCTAAAGATAGGACCACAATCCCTTCTACCTTGTAGGGCTTCTGCTGAGACATCTGTTATTACTCTGTCTGGTTTTCCTTTATAGGTTACCTGATCCTTTTGAATCGTAAGATTCTCTCCTTTGTCTTGACTTTAGATAACCCGATGTGCCTAGGCAATGATCCTTTTGCAATGAATTTCCCAGGTGTTCTTTGAGCTTGTTGTATTTGGATGTCTAGATCGCTAGCAAGGTTGGGGAAGTTTTCCTCAATTATTCCCTTAAATATGTTTTCCAAACTTTAGGCTGCTCTTCTTCCTCAGGAACACCAAATATTCTCAGGTTTGTTTATTTTAACATAATGCCAAACTTCTTGGAGGCTTGGTTCATTTTTTTAATTCTTTTTCGTCTTTGTCAGACTAGGTTAATTTGAAAATCTTGTTCTTGAGCTCTGAAGTTTTTTCTTCTACTTGTTTGATTCTATTGCTGAACCTTTCCGGTACATTTTGCAGTTCTCTAAGTGTGTCCTTCATTTCCAGAAGTTGTGATTGTTTTTTATTTTTTCTATCTATTTCACTAGAGATTTTTCCATTNTTTTTTTTTTTTTTTTGAGCTGGACTTCCTCTTTCTCTGGTGCTTCCTTGATTGGCTTAATAGTTGACCTTCTGAATTCTTTTTCTGGCAATTCAGAGATTTTATGTTTGTTTTGATCCATTGCTGGTGAGCTAGTGTAATCTTTTGGGGGTGTTAAAGAAACTTGTTTTGTCATATTACCGGAATCGTTTTCCTGGCTTCTTCTCATTTGGTTAGACTATGTCAGAGGAAAGATCTGGGGCTCAAGAGCTGCTGTTCAGATTCTTTTGTCACATGGGTGCTCCCTTGATGTAGTGCTCTCCCCCTTTACCTAGGGCTAGTGCTTCCTAAAATCTTAACTGCAGTGATTGTTATTTCTCTTCTACATCAGCCAACAGCAGAGCTACCAGGCTCCAGTCCAAAAATGGGGAGTGTCTGCAAAGAATCCTGTGATATGATCCATCTTCAGGTCTCTCAGCCATAGATACCAGCACCTACTCTGGTGGAGGTAGCAGGGGAGTGAAGTGGACTCTGCAAGGGTCCTCGGTTGTATTTTTGTTATGTGTGCTGGTCTTGTGTTGGTTGGCCTCCAGCCAGGAGGAGGTGCTTTCAAGAGCACATCAGCTGCCGTTGTATAAGGAGGATATAAGGTAGCCCTAGGGTCAGGTGGTGGGCAGGGCCATAGAGCTATCAAAGAACTGTCATTTGTCTTGTGCTACCAGGGTTGGTGGAGAAAAACTATCAGGTTGGGGCAGGGTTAGGCGTGTCTCAGCTCAGATTCTCCTTGGGCAGGGTTTGCTGCAACTACTGTGGGGTATGGGGCTGTGGTTTTCAGGCCAATAGAGTTATGGTCTCAGGAGGATTATGGCTGCCTCTATGGTATCACACAGGTCACCTGAGCAGTGGGGGAAGCTGGTAGCCATAAGCCTCATCCAGCTCCCAGGCAGCCAGCAGCCCGAAAGCCTGGTCTCACATGCCCCTGCAACAGCACTGAGTTTATTTCCAGGCAGCTGGTGAGCAGAGCAGAGAACTTGCCCCAGGCTACAAGCCTCCCAACTGAGAAAGCAAGCCAACTGACAGTTCCTCTATTGTCTCAGGGAGTCTGCAGCAGCAATCTACCTCCTTCAAAAGGTCTGTGATTCTCTTGGCTTTCCTGGTCTATTGCTGTGGTAGTTCTTGGAGCAAAAGTTCACAACATGGGTCTCCACATGTTCCTCTGTTCATCCAAGTGGGAACTGCAAGTTAGTCCTGCCTCCTATCTGCCATTTTCCAACCCTATCCTGCAGGGGAGTTTTTGTGGAGAAAATGCTTTTCTAATCCATTTAGCTAAAAAAAAATTAATAAATAAAGTCCTCCTAAGAAACTGCTTTTCTGATAAAGCATTTGTGCTCAGGCTTGGAAGTCTAATTACCTAGTAGTAAAATATAATATTTCAGTTCATTAATGTAGTACAATTCATCCGGTAAATTCTCTAATAAGTAGGGGGTGGAGGATAAAGATGAGAACTGAGTGGGATTCAACTGTGGCGATTTCCTGAAATGATGAGCTGCTCAAAAAAAATCAAGCTTGATCACAGAGTCTCTAATTTGGAAAGCAGAAGTGATGACTTAAGATACTAGTGAAATGAAGGGACAGCCATTATTCAGAACCCAGACGAGGACAACTATATCAGGAAGCATGAGGAAATGCCCTTGTCAGTCTCACCAAGGATTCAGTAGCATGGTGGGTAGGTGGGCTTTTCCTCTTCCTATCCTGTAGAATCCCATCGTTTTATTTGTTTCTTCCTTCCTTTATTCAACCAGCACATGGTTCTTTAGTGCCTTCCTAGCATTTTTCTAAACATTAAGGACACATCAACAGACAAATCATCCAATTCACTGGCTATTGGGGAGAGAACAATTAAACAAGCATTTGTAGTCAAGAGTGATACTATGGGAGCACATGTTAACAAAGTCGGACCTGGTCTCTAAGATCAGAGAAACATTTTCTTTTCTTTTCCTTTCTTTTCTTTCCTTTGTTTCTGTTTTGAGACAGGCTATGTCTCTGTTTCCCAAGCTAGAGTGCACTGGCATGATCACAGCTCTCTGCAGCCTCAACCTCCCCGGGCTCAGACGATTCTCCCATCTCAGCCTCCCTAGTAGCTGGAACTAATTTCCACAGGAGCAAGAACAACATGGATTAGAAAGGGGAGAACCAGGTGCAGAATGCTATTTGTTCACCAGAAGCGAACCCAAATACACAAATGTTGACATCCTCAAATAGCAGGCACGCTAGTAGGAATAAGAAGTCTTAAGAACAAACGTGGGAGGTTCACCGTGATGAGTTAGTTAATTATTTTTATTCCATTTCATTTATTTATTTTTACTTTTATTTTATTTTTTTATTATTTTATTTTTTTGAGACAGAGTCTTGCAGTCACCCAGTCTGGAGTGCAATCCATGGTGCAAACCCGGCTCACTGCAACCTCCATCTCTCAGGTTCAAGTTATTGATTCTCCTACTTCAGCCTCCAAAGTAGCTGGAACTACAGGTGAACACCACTGCACCTGGCTGATTTTTTTGTATTTTTAGTAGAGACGAGGTTTCACCATGTTGGCCAGGTTAGTTTCAAACTCCTGACCTCAGGTGATCCACCCACCTCTGCCTCCCAAAGTGCTGGGATTACAGGCATGAGTCACCATGCCCAGCCTATTTATTTATTTATTTTTGAGATGGAATCTTACTCTCACCCAGGCTAGAGCGCAGTGGTGCAACCTTGGCTCACTGCGACCCTGACTTCAGGGCTCAGGCGATCTGCTCACTGCAGCCTCCTGAAATGCATGCCATCACCCCTGGTTATTTTTTTATTTTTATTTTTTTATTTTTTTGAGACAGAGTCTCACACTGTCACCCAGGCTGGAATGCAGGGGCACAATCTCAGTTCGCTGCAACTTCCACCTCCCAGGTTCAAGTGATTCTCCTGCCTCAGCCTCCCGAGTAGCTGGGATTATGGGCATGTGCCACCACGCCTGGCTAATTTTTGCATTTTTTGTAGAGACATGGTTTTTCCATGTTGGCCAGGCTGCTCTTGAGCTCTTGGCTCCAGCAATCCTCCCAACTCAGCCTCGCACAGTGCTGGGATTACAGGCATGAGCCAGTGCGCCTGGCCAGGATTTTCCTCAGAGGAGTAATCAAGGTGTAGAGAAGAAGGTTCCAGGCAGAGGAAACAGTGTATGCAAAGACCTTGAGGCAGGAAAGAGCTTGGTACATTCAGAGATCAGAAAGATGCCCAAGGCAGCTGGATAAATAAGGGGTGGGAGTGGAGACTTGGATATAAGACAGCAAACATGCAGAAAGAATTCCTGGAGCCCCTTGAGAACCAAAGGCTGGGTCCATTATCCTGCGCAAACTGGAGCTTCACAAAGTATTTAAAGACAAGGAGCCTCACAAGGTTTTAAACAAAAGTACAAAGTGATATGATGAGATTTGTGATTTAGAAATATGACCTTGGCTTCTATATGGATAATTGATGCAATCCTGGGAGTCCCATTAGGGTCTTACTGATAATCTGAGCTAAGGTGGCTGTAGTAAAGACAAAGAGAAAGGGCTTGAGGATCAACAGGCAGGACTTCAAAATGATGGGATTTGAGCCATGAGAAAGTAAAAGGAGTGGAAGAAGACCTGTAGGTCCTAGGTTGGTCAACTGAATGAATGGTGAGCAATGGCCTGACCTCCTGCCTTGCCTGATAACTGGCACCACCATACCCTGCTTGGCCTGATCTGGACTGGCAGAGCAGTTTGTGATTACAAAGACATCCAAACACTTCTGTCTATAAATCAGTTGTTAACTAAGGAAATTCAGTCATTATCTGCAATATATGAGAAAACAAAGAGGGGCATATACGCGCGCGCGCGCACACACACACACACACACACACACACACAATCACACAAAGATAAAGGCACAGAGACAGACAGGCAGACCAGCACACAAATGGACAGAACTGCTTAGAGGACTGGAGAATTTGCACAGGGTGGGGAACCTGATCCAAGATTGTCAAACTAAGGAATTTTATTGCCTATAATTTTCTGTTTCTTTTTATGTCTTTTTTTTTCTTTGATGTCTTCATTCTTTCCCAGAGGTTTATTATCCTGAATCATTTAATGTATTCTTTCTCTCCCCTGTTCTTCAAAATGAACTTTTTTCCTCTTCTGCAAAACTTGCCTGCTCTTTGTTCTACTTCTTCAGTGTCAAGTCAGTCTTATACGGCTAATCTCATATAGTATTTCAGTATTGGGTAGTTTAACTGACGATCCCTCAAAGATTTCTTTTTTTAATTCTAAACAAATCTTTATATGTTAAAGACTGAATAATGGATGTCTCTCAAGCTTCACCTCAGCAGAGGAAACGAAATTGGTAGAAGATGTTTTCCTGTTAGGTAAAGTTGATCAGGAGAGTTTTCCTATAAAAAAAAGAAAGAAAAAGTTATTTATTTCCACCATCAACAAAATCAGTAATAATTCTTCTTATAGATAACCTAGTACATAAGCTGGATGTGGTGGCACGCACCTGTAGTCCCAGAGACTCCAGAGTCTGAGTCAGGAGGACAGCATGAGCCCAGGAATTTTGATGGTGATGGTGGTGGTAGTGTTTTGCCGTATTTTACAGTTTATAAGGAGGTAACTGCCTCTAGGCATATAAGCCCCACAGGATGTTTAAAATCAGAGCCTGAGGTTGAATGCCACCTTGTCTTTCTCCTCCTTGGCTGGTATGCATGTGCTTGGGCCTCTGCTCAGAAGGCCATATAGTGGTGCTCCACTGTGCTGATGAGGTCACTCTGGTCCTCCAGGAGCTTCAGAACTTGCTGCAGCATAGCCGTACCTAGGACTGAGCAGATGCTTAGGGCGAGTGCAGGCCAAGATGTGCAGGAAGTGGTAGCCCTTCTCCAGGTGATTGGGTTTCTGGCAGTCTTCCTGAATTATCTAGTGGATTTTTCTATGCGGGTCTTTGTCTTTTCTGGTTACACAGTACAGGTAATCAAAACCACCATCTTTCTGGAAAATGAGTCCTTTTTCCTGAAGCAGTTGCATAGCATTTTAAAATATGCTGTAAATTGCCTTGAAAGTGATGTCCTTCTTAAAATTCCCTTGGTCAGAGCAGGCACTGTCAGTAACAGGCTGGTTAGCAAGCAACAGCAAAGACACCACCATTTCCAACTCCTGCTGGTCAAAGGTCTGCACTCTGTTCTCCACGAGGAATTCTTTGGCTTTTTCATTAAGCAAAAACATGAGGCTAGTGAGGGCCAGGGCACCTGGATTGCTAGTGCTTCTTTCTCTAAGTCTACAATATGGAAAGGCTTGGTCGTAAACTTTCCTGTAGATTAACAGGCAGCTCAAACACCCATACAGCTTGAACATTCCACACTGGATCGTTCACTTTTTACAGTAAGTTGTGGCATAAATTTCTCACTCCTCTCTGCCTGTGCAGACATAAGCTCTGATTCAGAATATATTCCCAGTTTCAGCTTTTGTTCTCTTCTCAACAGTGTCTTGCAGCTTCTTCAGTTTGAGGTAACGCTCAGTTCTCTTGCTGCATTTAGAGCAATGGATAAAATCTTAGCATTGTTCGATATTTTCTAGCAGATGCAGTTTATAATTCCAGTGCTGATATAGTTTGGATATTTGTCCCTGCCTAAATATCATGTTGAATTATAATCCCCAATGCAGGTAGGGCCTTGTACGAGGTGTTGGGATTATGGGTGCAGATCCCTCATGGCTTGGTGCTGTCCTTGTGATAGTGACTTCTTGCAAGATCTGGTCATTTAAAAGCGTGACCCTCCCCCAGCCACTCTCTCTGCCTTGTTCCTGCTTTCATCCTGTGACATGCCTTTTCCCCATTCACCTTCCACCAATTGTAAGCTTCCTGAGGTTTCCATAGAAACCGAGCAGATGCCAGCACCATGCTTCCTATAAAACCTGCAGAACTATGAGCCAATTAAACCTATTTTCTTTATAAATTACCCCACCACAGTTATTTCTTTATAGCAATGCAAGAACAGCCTAATGCAAATGCTATCATCTACTCTACAACTACAGAAAACCCCTCTTTCTCTCACTCCAATGGAAGTTCCCAAGATATACCTGTTTTATAGGTTCCTGTTGTACAAAACTACACCTGTCAAGACCCCTTCAAGTCCAATTTTAAGGATATAAACTTGAAGTAGACCTTTGCGAAAGGTAAAAACACAGGATTCAAACGCCACACAAGGAAAAGGGTCTCCTCTTCACACTGGCTAAATTTAATTTGCATCAAGAGGCTGAGCTGTGGCTTCCAGCTAATCCTGAAAGGTTCTGCATCACTGTGTCAAGGATCCTGAAACTACTTTAAATAGCTGGGGTCCAGGGGGGAACAGGCACCTTCCCGGCCATGCATGTGTTGAAGCACCTTGGGTGGGTCTGCCTGGGCAACACAGTGGGACCCTTTCTTAAAAACAAAAAAATTAAAATTTTAAAAATACAAATTGAAAAAAAGATTCTATACTTTAAAATAATATAATTTTTCTATATTTGTTTCCTTTTCTATTTCTCAGAATAATATTTGTAGGTTGAAATAATATGGTGGTGCCCACATGATAACTGTAATTTTATGTCTCTCTATTTTCCCTTGGTATTTTAAATAAGATTTCCCACGTTATCACAGGCTCTTGAAGAATATATTTACTATATTTGTAGTATTAAGTAGACAGTCCTGTTGGGCTTAATTTACTTTAAATTTCCCTGACTGTTAGACAATTATTTTTTATAGTTATTTCCAATTTTCCTTGATAAATAACACTGGAGTGAAAATCTTTAAAGAATAGATTTTAATTTAATTTTTGCTAATACTGTCTGCTCAAAACAAAATTAGTATTATCCGAGTCCCTGTTCTGAGGTTTTCCCCAAGTCTTTACAAAGTCCTGTAAACAAATCTTTTCTTTCTCTTCCTAGGGAATTGTTACTTATCCTTCATGACCCGACTTATCCTGAATTACCCTTATGATTGCATGACCAAATGCAATCATTTGTGACACCTTCCTGGACCATTGAAGACTTCCTAATAACTGCCTTCTGTGGGTTCACATAGGAATTTGGCCACAAATCACAGCATCACATTGAGGTGACCTGGCTCAAAACTTAGTTCCTTGGAGGGCCCCATGGTGTTCCTGCCAAAGCCAGATCAGTCCCTTTGTTAAATGTTCTGGTCTCTAGAATTATCCTTCATAGTACATATTATAATTATAGTTAAATGACGAATTGGGTAATTATTTCTTCATGCCTGCCTCCTTCATTGGTATATAAGCAGACTGTTTCAATATTTTCATGCTCTGTCCTCAGAGCATCACAACTAGTTAGTGCTCAGGAAACATTTATTCACTAAATGAATGAAAGGATGGATGAATAATCTTCCAAAAATATTTTAAACATAAAAAGTATCTGGAGAGGAATAAAATATAAAGAAAGAGTTATCTTTACTCAGATAAATATTTCCTTTTGCTTGTAATCTACACCAGCTTTATCATCAACATGCTTTGTGGGATTATTATAAGCCACATGCTGTGCTAACCTTTTTTACTTGCTTTGTTTCATTTAAAGATAGTATTGGTCTTAGGAGACACATACTACTAAGCCCTCCTCTTTATTTTGATATGAAGAACTAGAGGCTCAGAGAGATTACATAATTGTCTATGGTCACACAAATAGTAAGTGGTGGAACTAGAATTTGTCTGATTTGAATTTAAGTTCTCAGCCATTGCCTTTAGTCTATTTGGGTTGCTATAACAAATATCATAAACCAGGTGGCTTATGATAAAGACAATATAATGTCTTTACCATAAACAACAGAAATGTGTTTCTCACAGTTCTGGAGGCTGGATGTCCGAAATCACGGTGCCGGCATGGTCAGATTCTAGTTAGGAATAATTCCAGGTTGCAGATGACTGCCTTCTTGTATCTTCACACGGGAGAAAGAGAGCTAGGGAGCTCTCTGGGGTCTCCTTTGTACCTGCACTAACCCCATTAATGGGGGCTCCAACTTGACAACTTAATTACCTTCCAAAGACTACTCCTAGTATCATCACCTTGAGGGGTAGGATTTCAATATACGAATTTTAGAGAGACACAGCATTCAGTCCACTGCAGCCACTATGTGGTATCTTCTGGAATGTTCTGTCTTTTAACATTGAACCAGAATTTCTTTCTGGATAACCTCTCACTTAACACAATTGGGTCTCTATAGCCATGGGGAATAGGCTGGATTTTTTTCACTATAGCTGTCCTTAGTACACAAAGACTCATCCTCTGATCAAATAATCCCCCACCAGGCTTAATCATTCCCAATTCCTCCAGCCATTCCACTTGGGACTGGAACATAAGTTTTCTGACCTTTGTTTGGTGCTTTTGTTTTCACTTGAGTAATTAACCTTTCCCTTGGAGAATTAGCCAGTTCCTGCAGCTGAAAGAGGAAAGGGTGACTAGCAGGAAAAAGAGAAAACAACAACAACCCAACAACAAATGTGTCGTGATCTCTTCTTTGCCGAACAGAGATGATATAGCAGAATGACTGAGCCCATCAACTCTAGAGACAGACTGCTTAGGTTCAAATCCTGGCTCTACCACCCACTGGCCACATGAGCTTGAACAATTACATCAATTCTAAATCAGCTCAATTGAATTCCTGGACTGCTGAGTTCACCATGGCTAATGGAGATTGAGTACCACCCTACTTGCCATCTTCTTGCAGCCAAGAGGGGCTGCTACCTCCTGACACCCTAGAGATACTTGTTGGGCACTTCCTACACTCCTGCTGTTATAACCATTTTGCCTGCAGGAACTCATTTTGTCCTCACAGCAACACTATGAAGTGGATCCTCTTATTATCCCTGCCGCACAGATGTAGAAAAGAACCCTGAGAAATTGTCTTGTCCAAGTTCCTGCAGCTGGTAAGTGGAGGAGCAGGTAGTCTAGCTGTAGAGGCTGTGCTCCTAATCACTCTGTCCTGCTGCCTCAACTTTATAAACCCATCTTTAGGGACCTTCACAATCTGCACGCTTGAACAACTCACCTCATATTCTACCACTCTGAGCAATTTGACTCCTCTGACAAACTCTTATCTCCCGGACAGTCTTTGCCATCCTTGCCTGCCCTCCCTTACGAGGTTATTAAAATTGGAGCATGGCTCATGGTGATTGATGGCCCAGAGGCTGATCATTCACTACCTCTCCTGGCTCACAGTAAATATTTACTTTTTGTTACAGAGGAACAATGAGGTTTCATACAGGAGATGGATGTCGAGTGTATATATGATATTATACTTGTCTGGCTCCTTTGAATACCCAACTCTCATTTCCTTGGCTTACTCTGGGAGGGGAGGAGGTGCCAGAAGGTGAGCTGTTTGACTTTTCAGAGGGGGCTCAGGAGGTTTGCAAGCTGGATGGATTTTTTTTTTTTCATTACTGAAGGGGTAGAAACATAGTGTCTCTCAATAATTTAAGATCTAGTCAGGAGCCATCAGTAAGACAAGTATCAACGGTTGCATTATTTACCTAATACTATTTCTTAAACTGACTCACATTTTAAACACAGATGCATAATTTAGCCTTGCCCTAAGCAATAATGTCCCTCAAATCATGGATGTGATATGCTAATTTCACTAATGCATATTGCAGTATGTATGTAACTGTGAAATACAAAATGCTTTTTCTTGTCCTTGGGAATGTGCCTCACCAGGACTAGGCGATGGGTGACTTGTGTGCCACTCTCAGCCCTGGCACCTCCTCACTCTGTAGTTCTTTACAGGTCACAGCTCTTTTCTGTGCCTCCGTCTTACGATCAGCAAAATGAGGTGGGCTCTTAGCACTCCATCTTTCTACTCTTTGTTTTCGCTTTCCAGCTCTGGGTAATGTTTATAACAGAAAAAAGAGTTCATATAGGCAGACAGGTTAATCTAAAAAATTTTTCTCACTTACAGAAAGGCAGTTTCCAATCTTTACCTTGGAAGTAGGTTGGTAGTTCTTGTCATTCATCTATTATTGCTACTCAGAGAAATACATGAGGAGAGATGAAGCAACTGAAATGTTCTGTAATGTAGTTAGAATAGAGTCTAAGTTGGGAGGTGGATGGAGGGGCGGGGAAGAGACAGAGACAGAGCAGGAGTGGGCGGGCTATTGAATTGCAAATCCTGCTTTCGAAGGAGGACGTTCTCCAAACTTTTAGCTGCTGTGTCTCCTAGTTTGCACCTCCTCTCTTGTCCTCTTCCTCTTTTTCAGCTCTTCTCTGCCCTTTCTCTCTCTCTCTCTTCTGTCTTTGGATCTCCTTTCTCTTCCTCTCTCCTTTCCCTTCCTTTGTTTCTCCACTAATTTTCTATTACATGAGGCAACATGAAAGCATGTGTTTCTGTTTCCACAGACTCAGACAATAAACTAGGTATTACTTATAAAAAATACAATTACTAGGCCGGGCGCGGTGGCTCAAGCCTGTAATCACAGCACTTTGGGAGGCCGAGGCGGGTGGATCACGAGGTCAAGAGATCGAGACCATCCTGGTCAACACGGTGAAACCCCGTCTCTACTAAAAATACAAAAAATTAGCTGGGCATGGTGGCGCGTGCCTGTAATCCCAGCTACTCAGGAGGCTGAGGCAGGAGAATTGCCTGAACCCAGGAGGCGGAGGTTGCGGTGAGCCGAGATCGCGCCATTGCACTCCAGCCTGGGTAACAAGAGCGAAACTCCGTCTCAAAAAAAAAAAAAAAAAAAAATACAATTACTGAGAAAAAATGCCTTCCACAAAAAAAAATTATATATATATATATATATATGTTTGCAGGATTGAGCTAAAGAGAGCGTTGGCAAGAGGAAGGTTGTTTTTGACCCTGGGTACTCCTGTCTCCTTCTCTCTGTCCGCCCTCTGCCTTCCCTCTATTCCTCAGTATGGGCTCTGGGGCACCAGGGACAAAGCTTACCTGTTCTCTTTCCTGCTGCTATTTCGCAGCTGAAAGGATCTTTGATATCATCTCAGCTAAGCCTCTTATTTTACATGTGGGGCAACTGAGGTTCAGAGAGGTGAAGGACCTGCCTTGGCATACCATAGTTTAGTTTGGAGGCAGGGATGGGGCTAGAATCTCAATCTTAAGACTCCCAAAGCAGGTTCTTGCTACACCATGGCTCTTGCCAAGTGGTTCACGCTGTCTTGGATCACTCTGTCCTGACAAATCCTTGTTAGAACCATGTTTTCATACATTCTGGTAACAACTGGTCATTCTCCTTCCAAGCACTCTCTCTCATATTTAGTTAATTCCTTGTTTACAGATAGTAGATCACACTGGCCTTTCCTATTATTTTAAGTGCCATCAGGGCAGAAACAATGTTTTTCAATCCCAATTTCCATAGTAATAATAATAATAACAGTAAACAGTTATTGTATTATTTAGGCACCTATGTTGGTCCAGGTTCTGAGCTGAACACTCCATGTGTATTAACTTATTAACAACCCCAAAAGACAGGTGCTGTGGTTATCATCTTCATTTTACAAATAGGACACTAAGAAGCAAAGAGGTTATTTAACTTGCCAAATGCCTCACACTACTAAGTGGCAGAATGGGGGTACAAACTCCCGAAGCCTCATTCCAAAGGACCTCCCCCCCCACCATGCTGTGCTACCTGTCACACAACAGATACTCAACAAATATATACTGACTCCCTGCTTTTTCTTGACTGTGCTTTTCAGAGAATACCCTGCCTTCCAATGTGAGTAAAAACCTGGTGTTTTGAAGCTCTCGGGGAGCAGGAAGGAAGTAAATTTATTTTGGAAGCAGGGTTTCTCGAACTTCAGTGAGCTTGTGATTTTCTAGGATGCTTGTTAATGTAGATTCCTTGGCCGTATCCAGGTCCTTTTCTTTCACAAATCTGTGGTAGTGGGAACTGAGAATGTGAATTGTTAACTGCCATCCAGATGATGCCAGTGCAGGTAACCTCGAGATGACAATTTGGCAAATACTGCTTGAAAAGTTCTTCATTAAATACGTCAACCTGAGCAGTGGTACGCCACTCAGTGGAAATCTGAAGCTGGTGCAATAACATCTATCTTTTCTGCTTCCCTTACCTAGGGAGTGGGTTTTGGCTCATTAAACAATAGTTCATGGGACTTCTAGTGGGCCAGGGGCAAAACCAATAGGGTAAGCAGCATCTGTTAAATGATTGCTACTGAACCAGGAGCGACTTTGAGTTAGAGGGCATCATTAGCCCGCCTTTTGATGCCAGCAGCCATGGGTGGATTCTTCTCTCAGAAGTATATGGCTGAAGTGTATGGGGTCTGGTGGTGAGAAGGCTCACTGGTGTTTTGATATCCATAAAGCGGTTCCATTTGACCTAGGAGAGAAGGTGCCAGTGTGATAAGACAGGATGAATGGGACCTGCTCTTTCACATTTGGACACTATGGCTTTGATGCACTGTCTTAGAACACAGAACTCTTCTCCAGGCTAAGGAGAGGCTCATGCCCAAGAAGGGATAAAACCATCGGAATCAGTGGCTACTTGTTACGTGTTCACATGAGTGGTCCTGTTGCTTTACATCTACAGATATTTTCTGCTGTCTATGGATACCATTCACAGAAAACTGTTCTCCTGTTTCTCCTATTTTTTATAACAATTTCCTCATCCACTTACCCACCCATTGATGAGTCCTTCCACTTGGCCATCAAACATTGGCTGAGCCCCTGCTTTGTCCTAGGCACCCTGTAAGGCACAGGGGACTTAGTATACACAGCAAAGTGCTGCCCTCATGGAGTTTCCACTGCAGTGCAGACTTGGAGTTCTTCATGTTTTCTATTACCCTGATTCCCAATCTCTTCCCTGTACCTGGCAAATACTTTATTATCTCATTCTTTTCTTTTCCAAGATAAGCAAGCAGTTATCTTACTCTCTAGCTCAGGTGTGCATATGTGTGTGTGTAAAATGTGGGTACAGATACATACATGTACATAAACACATGTACATATACATACATGTGTTCATATACACACCTACATATATACATATATCTTTAGCAAGCAGAGGTTGAATCTCAAAGGTCAGGGTCATCATTTTATTATTATCTCAACCAATATTTTTGGGTGCCTACTATTTGTTAGTCACTAGATGAGTGATGTCACTCGGTTTGGAATCTCAAGGAATCCCTTCCCAGTTCTTCAGTGGGGCCACATGCCCGCTTTTCAGGGCAGAAAAAAAAACCCAGAACTTTCAGGGAATGTTTGTTTCTCTTTATTCACATCATTTATTAGAAAGAGTCATGGGACAAGAAAAGGTCCCATTGTGTTCACAACTGAAAAAACAGATTATTAACCTGCTGGAAAATCATGTTCTCTGTATATGCAATTAACCTGTTTCCTGTTCAGCGGGTCCTAAAACCCAACAAGGCAAGCCCCAGATATCATCTTGATACGAACATGGATGCTTTTACCCCATCCTCTGAAGTCCCCAGCTATAAAACACTGCATTTTGTGAAATTTATTGGCAACAAATTAGCTTAGATTTATTGCAGATTTTTGATTTCAGCATTCAAAGGTTAATGAGGTTTGTGTCTCCATTCAGCACTTCTGCTCTGGGGAGAATAATGAGATTGCCTGAAGACACAAACCATTCAATTAAAACAAACAGATGACTATAACGTGCATCTTGGCTGTACAGTATTCTGATACTTTTTTCCTCCCCCTTCTCTCTCTTTTTCTTTCTCAACATATTCTAATTTCTCAGCTGATTTTTATTTTCACATGTGAGGAGATGATTCAGATGATCCCAGGCAACACTGTTACAAATCATAGGTAACTCCCTCATGGACTCTATTTAGAGAAATGGAATTCACCTACACAGTCTATCACGGGTTCTGTCTTCTAATATACCTACAGACATCTCTGTGTCTCAGTGATAGAAATGCAAACTGATTAATGCTCAGTTAGAAACCCTAGACCAACAGATAGATGCAACTGTACTGTTAGGGAGGCTGGAGGAGTCGGGAGAGGTATTACCTTTCCAGAGAGTGGCTAGCAACAGACTTTTGGCTGGGCTTAAGTAACTTCAAACAATTGTTTCTCTTTGACCACTACAGATTTTCTGGTTTCATAATCTATTTGTGAATAGTTTTGCTGCCATTTTCATGTGTACTAACATAGACTTTTTACAGATTATAGACTTTGCCAAGTTTATTCATTTAATTCTAGACAAAATGATAAAGCATCCCAAGAGCTCAGGGTCTGTGTTTTTCAAGGTCTTCGTGAAGAATGCCACAGACTGTATTCATGGAGAATATTCCTCTCATATCGATGTCTGGCTCAAAGCCTTATGAAAACACAAGCCTGGCTCTCTAGTGAAGAGCCAACCTGGATACCACTGGAAATTGTTTTCTCAATAGTAATTGTCTGTCTTTCCAAAGACAAATTACATCTTTCCTCAGGCATTCCTTTGATAGCTTCTCTTTGGTTTCATTTTTATGGGGGCACAGATGCAAGACAAGTTACTGGACCAAGTTTATGTTTTAGTCATGCAGTGTTAGGGCTGAGAGGAAGCCTAAAGTTCATATGGGGCCTCCCACTTATTTTGCCACTGGCAAAATGAAGCACAGAAGGGAAGTCTCAAGTGCAACACTGTGCAAAGCCAGCTCCCTGATACTTCTGTTCACAAGAAAATCCAGGTGCTCTAGTTCTATGCTGATAAGAACCATCTTGAAAGCCCTGAGGCTGTCTTTACCCCTGGACTGATTCATTGGAGGCCATAGATTATCCTGTATATTCTTCCATTGCCTATCAGCCACAAGCTGTGGCTGTAAAGCCACTCAGAATGCATTTTGGTTGCAAAGGGAGTGCACAGACTCAGTGAAGTTCAGCTGAAATGTAATTCTTGACAGCCTATGCAATTAGCAAAGCTAAAATATGGAAAATATTGAAGACCCTGTGGGGTCTCTTAGAATCATAGACCCTGAGTTAGAAGACATCCTAGAAATAACCTAGCCTCGCTCACAACTTAATGTACTTCAATCCTCTTTATAACATAATCCTTTGGACACCAGTGACAATACTAAATCCAAGGCCTAAAGCAGATCTCTTAAGTTTTTAAGAGTTTTGGAGGACTTTCTGCAATGCTATTCCTTTTGTAGGATTTTTCATGCTCTCTATCCCTGAAGTAGCATTCGGGAGCCAGGCTTGTTACTGATGGAGCTTACACAAATGTAACATGGCCTCCAAAACTTTGCCCTCTTTGCATGAACATGAAGTAATCCCTTAAAGAAACTTTTGGCATGATCTCTTTGCTAGCCATGTGGCCATTCTTGTCAACCAGAGATTTCTGCATTTGGAATGGAACACAAGAAGGAAATGAACCAGAATGATGTGACCCCTATGTCCTTTCAGAGAGACAGTTGAGAAATATGACAAGGATAGTACCATTTTCTAAAGCTAGATGCAGTGATGTCAGAAACTCTTAAAATATGTGTTTTGCATTGTTGATACACTGGAATGAGCAAATTGTAGGTTTTTAAACAAATAGATAAATCCCACAGGAGAGTATCATAAGTAATATTATGCATTGAAAAGGCATGTACCTCTAGCTGGTGGGAGTGCTGCTGGTGCTAAGCTCTCAGCTGTCAACCCCTTCAGTAATTGAAGAGAACCATCTTGCCCAGTACTATGGCCCCTTCTTGGGGATGAGGGCCATCCAATAACTTGTTCATATGGGGTATAAAGCCTTGACTCTCTACCTTCAATATGTACAACTCTGAAGAATCACACCAGCACCAGAACTTCCTTTAGGGTCAACTGGGAATTTTATTGGGACCGAAAAACAGTTCAACTTTCTTGCTTTAAACAATCCTGATTCTTTTCCTTCCCTTCCACAGATGTTGATGCCTAGGACCCATCTTACTTAATCTCTTGCATATCATCATGTCAGCATCCACTTTTCAGGAAGCCCAAGCTACAAGAGAGATCTATAGTGATCTCTTCAGGATCCTTCAGGATCACTATAGAACAGGCATCAGCAAATTCTAATAGGAATAATCTACTTCACTGCCTGTTTTTGTAAATAAAGTTTTATTGGAACACAGTCACATTTATTCATGTGTATACTGTCTATGGCTGCCTTCCTACCACAATGGCAGAGACTGTATGGGTATGGTCCACAAAGTAAAAAATGTTTATTATCTGACCCTTTGCAGAAAAAGTTTACTGATCTCTGCTACATAATCCTGGATGAAACACAGATATCAGATGACAGAGAAATCTAGGACAAGAACCTCTCAGAACATTATGTATTCTTAGTGAAATTTTAAGCATCTGCTTTACAAAATACTATTAGATCTGTTTCTCTCTAGTCATATTCATCTCTATACTGTCCTCTGACTCTTTACTGGGCTGATATGGAGAAAATAAAGAACATTAATTTTTGATCCTACGTTTGGGTTTTGACATAATAAAATGGCTTGCTTTCTACTGTACTTTAGAGCTTACAAAAGCATTTTTGCATACTCATTTATCTTGAGGTAGACAAGGCAGGGTTCACCAGTTTCATTTGACTGATAACAAAACTGAGGCTCAAAAAAGTTAAGTTACTGCTTATGATCATGCAGTTGTTTTTAAAACCTGGACGTTTTCAGATTTTAGTTATTTTTCTATTTGTTATCAAAGTAATAAGCAGTGAGGAGGCTGAAGGTGATTTTTTGAAGGAGAAAAATTTATCTTTTCTCAATTCTTGTTTATATATTAATCCATCAAACATTTACTGAACAACATTGACTGGGTCAATATGTTCAAAGATTGGTACCTTGAAAAGGCTCTACAGGTTATTCTAATGCACTTCCATGGTTGGGGATTGCAGGGCCATGCCCCGATTGTTAATGCCTAATGTTATTAGGATGGTACAAAAGTAACTGTGGTTTTTGCAATTTAAAAAAATACAGAAACCACAATTACTTTTGCACCAACCTAATAGTATGTTTGGGTAAGCCTTGCATTTATGAGGAGATTGTTTTAATACCAGAGAATAATAGCTTACTGCTTTTCTTCTTTTGATTATCAATCCAAAAAGCAATTATGAAGTGCCTTTCAGGTCTCAGGCACTGATGAGAAGATGGAGATAAATGATAAAGAATGGTTCCCATCTTATGGAGCTCCCAAGCTATATGGAAGAGAGACTATTAAGCAAGTAAGTAATAACCACAAGTGGGTCAGGTATTGGATAGGGGCAGTAAAGGTGCTTCTGATGGGCCTACCTGGCATAGGTGGGATCTGGGAGAGAACATTTAAATGCAAGCCAAAGTATGAGAAATAGCTACCCATGTGAAGAGGCAGAAGTGTGTTCTAGGTAGAGAGAATAGGATATGCAAAGGTTCAAGGATGAGAGAGAGCATGATATAGTGGAGGAAACGGCTGAAGTTCATTCCAGCTGATGTATAGAATGGAGGGGAAGACTGGTAAGAGATGAAGCTGAAGACACACAACAGATAGGTACAGTTCATGAGCTATTGCCAGCAAGCCACAGAAAAGAATTTTATCCTTATTCAAAGAACATCAGGGAGCCATTTAAGGGTTTAAACAATAGAACAGCACTTATTTTTCCATTAGAAAAAAAAAAAAAAGAAACCTGTTAGCTAAGTCCAAGGTAGCTGTTTTCCACAGATGAGTCAACGAGACATAGAAACTGATAAGTAAGTCGAGGTGAGAGTCACCATCTGTGTTTTCAAGCAAAGATGGAGCTCTACATTTTCCAAGTGCAATGCATTTTCTTTGATTACCTCTGGACCATTTCAGTACCAGCAGTCAGAAACAATTCAAGCCCTGCCTGCTCTGCCATTGTCAGGCTCACTTTTGTAAACACCACAGACTTGTTTTCAGCGACTTTTCTCCTTTGTCTCTGAGACTCAAGTGAAAGGGCATTCTGCTATCTAGACTATCTCTCTGTTCATCAGCGTTTTGATTAAAGTCACTTGGAGGCTCTTTTCTTTGAATGAAAAAGATCTTCCTTAGAGGGGCAAGAGTGAGTCATTTCTGTTGAATTCATGTATTACTTAGGCAGAATGCAATGTCCTACTGAAATTACACCTGAATACAGACCATCACACCATTGCCAGGGAACCCATTCCTCCCTTGGTAATGGGCCTTAAATTTATCTGTCCTCAGAAAGCAATAGGCAGCCAAAGAGAAGGACAGATTTATACTTGATGCCAAAAATCTCAGTCGAAAAGGTTGAACATCCTAAATTACTTATGAGCCTGCAGGCATGGCTCAGGGAGAGGCTACAGCATTGGGAGTTTATCAATGCCCTCCACTTTCCATCAAATGAAAGAGTAAAAAATTGTTTCTCATATTGGAGAGGTAACGTTTCTTTTCTGAGCTTTTACTTTCCTTATTCTCCTTAGATCTTGCAAGACAAATATATAGAAAAATGATGGACAGGAAAGTTTTACATTATAAACCATCTAGTGAGATAATGTGAGAGGAGAAAGCCTTTGGGAAGGTTTTGAAAGATCCTTAATTTCTATGTGTTTGAAGATTTTCCTCTTGCCTTTCTGTTATTGATTTTCAGTGTGATTTCACTATGGTAGAGAACATGCTCTGTATGATTTCAATTCATTTACATTTGTTAATGTTTATTTTGTGGCCCAGGATGTGGTCTATGGTGGTGATTGTTCCATGGGCACACGAAAAGAATGAGTATTCTTTTTTTTAATTTTTTTATATTGCATTTTAGGTTTTGGGGTACATGTGAAGCACATGCAAGATTGTTGCATAGGTACACACATGGCAGCGTGATTTTGCTGCCTTTCTCCCCTTCACCTATATCTGGCATTTCTCCCCATGCTATCTCTCCCCAACTCCCCACCCCCCGCTGTCCCTCCCCTATTTCCCACCAACAGACCCCAGTGTGTGATGCTCCCCTCCCTGTGTCCATGTGTTCTCATTTTTCAACACCTGCCTATGAGTGAGAATATGCGGTGTTTGATTTTCTGTTCTTGTGTAAGTTTGCTGGGAATGATGGTTTCCAGGTTCATCCATGTCCCTACAAAGGACACGACCTCATCGTTTTATTGTTATTGAGTGGGATGATCTACCAATGTCAAGTTCATCTTGATGGTTGATAGTGTTGTTGAATTCTTCTGTATCATTGATTTTCTATTACTTCTATCAGTTGTTGAGAGTGGAGTGTATATGTCCTCAACTATAATTATGGATTTGTCTATTTCTCCAGTTTTCATCAGTTTTTGCTTCACATTTTTTGCAAGTCTGTTATTTGGTATATCTACAGTTAGTATTACTGTCTTCTTAGTGGAATGACCTTTTAATTATGATATAAGGTCCCTTTTTATCTCTTGTAATTTTCTACACCTTTAATTCTATTTTGTCTTATATTAAAAGCCATCCCACATATTTTTAAAAAATTGTTTGCACAATGTATTTCTTTTTCACCCTTTTACTTTCAACAACCTATATCATTAAGTTTGAAATAAGTTCCTTGTAGATAGTGTAATTAGGTCGTGATTTTTTAGCCATTTTGGCAATCTCTGCCTTTCAGTTGGTATATTTAGGCCACTTACAGTTAAAGTAATTATTGGTATATTAGGGTGTCAGTCTGCCATTTTATTTATTTTCTGTTTGTTTTCTGTGTCTTTTTTCCTCTGTTTATCTTTTTTTACTTTACTGTAGATTGTTTTACATAGTACAGAAAGCTCTGTCCAGTGGAATAAGGCAAGAAAAAAGAAAGAAATGCCATACAAACTGATAAGAAAAAAATAAAACTGATTCTGTTTGCAGATAACATAAGTGTGATAACACTAAAGCTGGAAGGGAAGCAGAGGAACTGAATTACTCAAAAACTGCTGGTAAGAATGTAAAATGATATAGTCACTCTGAAAATAATTTGACATTTTCCTTTAAAACTAAAAATGGATGTATATTTAGTAATTACACTTGTGAGAATTTATCCCAGAGAAATTAAACCTAGGTTTATACAGGAAATTTTACATGAGTGTTCATAGCAGTTTTAATTCTTAACAACCCAAAACTGAAAATTACCTAAATGTCTTTCAATAGGTGAATGGTTAAACAACTGTTTATCCACACTGTGGGATATTACTCAGAAATAAAAATGAATAAACTATCAATATACACAAAAAACATGGCTTGGATAAACCTCAAGGGGATTATGGTGACTGAAAAAGCCAGCCACAAAAGCATATATGCTGAGTGATTCCATTATATAAGACTCTTAAAATAATAAAATTATGTGAGGGAAAACAGATTAGTACTTGCTAGAGATTAAAAATAGAAGGGGATATGATTAAAGGGTATAGCATAAAGGTGGTGATGATACAGTTCTATATTTTTATTTTAGTATTAGTTACCAATGCTACACATCATATAAAATTACATGAAACTATGCACACACATACACATACACAATGTGCATGTATCTGAATAAGGTCTGTGAATTATACCAACATCAATTACCTGGTTTTGATATTATACTAGAGTTATACAAGATGCTAATACTGGGGGAGGCTTTGTAAAAGGTACAATGGACCTTCCCGTACATTTCTTTGTAATGTCCTGTGAATCTATAATTAAAAGTGTAGAAGTTAAATACTAAATATAAGAAAAAGTTTAAAAGGTATTTAGCTATGAATACATAAATATTCACGTGTGTGTGTGAAACCCCTCGGTTTGTTTTATTCTTCTCAGTTCCTTATCCTTATCAGATTAGTTGGGATGCAGATGGGTTCTGGAGTACCTAAAATGAGGGAAGATGATCCCTTTCAGACTCATCTAGAACCCATTTTTAGGAATATGGTGAGCCGAGAGAGATTAACTCCACCAGCGGAGCCAATGGACTTGGGACGGCTTGTGGAAAGACCGAAGTTTAATGTGCTGCTTTCCAAATTTAAAGTACATTAAAGGGGAGCTTAAAGGACCCCCACTCTGAGAGATTCTAATTCAGTCTCTGTGGGGTTTGTATCAATCTATGTTTTAAATAAACACCAGATAATTCTGATGTTTGTGGTTCTCCAACCACACTTAAAAACCCATCCATACAGTGGGTTAAAATCCTACATCTGCCCTTATTTACTGAATGAACTTGGGCAAGTTCTGAGTCTCATTTTTCTTATGTGTAAAATAAGAGTAATGTCTTTTTAGGATCAGGATAAGCTGATCCTCTTGAAATAATTGTGATGTCATTGCTAGTATTATTATTGTCATAATCATTATCATCATTCATGATACTAGCAGGCAGTGAGTCTGTCCTTAATAAAAATTTCTTCCTCGGGGATGATATGCTTATAATATTGCACTAAGATGTATCTAATATGTTATTATTTAGCACTATCAGAGCTTTTGATAAAGTGATTTTAGTGACCTTGTAGATACATGAGGCAGCTTCTCCAGGATGGTCACTGGGCAGTGATGCTGGAGCCTTGAGAGTTCAATTTTGCTGCTAGGAAAGGTCAGGGGTAGAGGAAGAGGTTACTGTCCGAGGGCAAGTGAGACATGCATTCAGGTAGCTTTCCTGGTGACTGACATGGCAGAGAAACTTCTGCTTAAGGGAAGTCTACAAAGGCCCCCCAAATTTAGAAGAACAAATTGAGAAAATGTCAGAGATAACATCATTATGTTCTCTGTCACAAAGGGAGTGTCTTCATATGCTCACTTATTGAACATTCCCGAGGATTCACTGTACACAAAGCAATGGGTGACATACTGGGGGCTGCGTTGGTGAAAATGCTGGCTTAGTATTAACCCCACCCATGGAAGGGAGATCCCAGATACACTGCAGTTAAACTTTATCCCTTTACCCCTCATCATAAAACACAGTGTAAATTCACTTAGCTTTGGTCTCCTGGAACAATGGGATCACAAAATAAGGTAGATTCACTTATGGAAAAGCAGAGAACATTACACCTCTTACACATAAGAGTTGGTAGACTGAGATATGTACCTACTTCAGACACATTTCTTTCTGAGTTTCACAGCCATTCCCCAACTAAATTTACATAAGTTTCAACTAGCCCAATGTTCACATACTTAGGCCAACCTACCTCTCTAAGCCTCCCTGACCACACAATCTAAAGCAGGTTTCCCCTCCCCAATATTTTCTCACCAAACCTTGCTCTTTTCTATGTAGCCCTCCCAAATTTTGGAATGATACTGCTAATTGCCTGTATAAATGTTTACTTCCTGTCTCCTCCACTATGCTATAAACTAGCAGAGTGCCTGGAACATAGTAGGTGTCGATAAATATTTGTTGACTCAGTAAACAAGGATTTGGCCTCAAAATCTGTGCTTTTAGACACTATTATATCACATTACAGACTGTAAATTTAATCTTAACAATTATTTGAGGTTAAGATCATTAATAAACCCAAGGTTTATTCGCAGCTGGTGAAACTGAGGCCCAGATGAGTTAAGTTGCTTACCCATCTGCACCTGCTATTAAAGTGTTGACCTCTGGACTTCAGGTGGTATGTTTTGCCCATTGCACTAGAGATGAGTACCTCCTGTTTCTGATAGCACCAGAGACCCAGGAAATGCAGTTTCAGCTGAGTCAGCCCAGCCCAGGCTGCAGTGAGTGGGATTCTGTTCAGATCCCAGCTAGTTGTGCTGCCATGAATTTTGAATCAAGCTATAGTGCTCTCTCTAGCATTTCCAGAATGCTAACACAGCTTGTGATTTCAGGATACTTGTTCTACAACCAGAAACTCAGGTGATCTAGAGTCCAGGAAGCACGCTGACATTCTGTCCTGTAGGCATTCAACCCTGAACCTCATGCTGGGGTAAACTGTTAGTCCCGAGGAGGTAAATACCCTTATGTAAAGATAATCACAACAAATTGCTAAAAGGCAAAGTTGCAGAGAAAGAAAATAATGTGAATTCCTCCTACTCTTGAATTAATGAGAAATGTATTTTCTGTCTCAAAAAAAAAGAAAAGTAAAATAGAATGTCTTGTTCTCTGCAGTTGATAAAAAGTTTTCTTTTCCATTTAAAAGGTTAAGTAAAGCCACTTATATACTCTTATGTTGTCTTTCAAAAGAGCACACTGTTCCTTCAAAACTTGAAGAGACACCATTTTATATTTTTCCAGACTGATCAAAGGCCATGTGTCTTCTTTGTATTATTATTTTCAATAATTCTTTATTTTATTGTCATAGTTTATAAAGCCACATTCCAAGATTGGCATTTGGGGTTCTCAGGATTTGAGTCGGTTCTTGCAAAGTAACTGGATGTGTAGCACTTCTCTCCTACAGCCTTCCTTTAGGAGGCAACTATACCACCACTGGGAGATCCACACATTGTCTTTAATATCTAGCCTACACCCAGTTCTAACGGCATCAGAGATACAAATTTTAATCTTTTAAAGAAGAAATTGCTAATCTTTCCAAATTTAAAAAATAAAACCAGGAACCAATGTTTTTAAAAACCTTAAACTTCTACAATTTTAAGAAATATTCCATGGTCAAAAATTTATATTCTTAAGGCCAGCGATTGACTGATTATGTGTTGTCATGATCAAAAAGAAGAGTGGTGAATCAGTTTTACCTTCTTTAAAAAAAAAAAAAACTCCTCCTCCTCCTCACTGTGGAGAATCATGTTTTTATAAGGATAAAGAAATTCTGTGAGACTTATATAAATGCAGAGAGGACTGTGGTGTCATGAAGAACATACTGCAAAGCTGAGCCATATGTCCATGCACCAGAAAGGAATAGGTCTGCAGAATGCTCAGAAAAGTAACAGTTACAGTCACAGAGGGTGAGATTCACAGTTAAATTAGAAAAGTAGTCATGATACTAGAAAATATTTTAAAAGGTTATTTTAACAGAGTAACTAGGAGCAAAACAAAAGGTGAATAAGGTTGGAGAGGTAAAGATAAAAGCCTTTGGAGGGCAGGCATGGGACGGCAGCACAGAATATCAGAGATGGTGGTTCAAAGATGAGCAAGTCAAAGAGCATTGCCATGGAATGCAGGAGCAAAGTACAAAGCCAAGTAGAATTGCTCTAGCAGGCTACAGAGAAAATAAAGAACTGGATCTTTTAAACATATTTTGAAGGATGCAGGACCCACAGTAGAGATCAGCGAATTTATGCCTTCTCATGGCGAGAGAAATGACTTCAATGCCAAGTCAGTCTGGGCCAGAAATCAGAAGGTCAAATATCAGAACTATACTAATTTCCTCTGTCTAGAAGATCCATCCCATATATTTAACCTGAAAAAGTCCTATTCACCCACCAAAGTACATCTCAACTTCCACCCACTGAAAAGTCTTCCCAGACCCCATTGGTCAAACTATTCTCATTGTTTTTCACACTGTGTGTTTCCTATGACTGTAGTCTACCCTGCATTACAGTTAATTCTGTAGATTCACTTACAATTCTCCTTTCAGAGTTTTCCTCTATGCAGCAATGGCAACTCCTGGGGAAGCTTCAAAGTAAGGGTTAGAAGAAGGTGTCACTGCCTGAGGCCAAGTGGGATGTGCATTCAGGTAGCTGACCCAGTGATAGACAAGGAGACTTCCTCTTGGGGGAAGTCTGCAAAAGGCCCTCAAAATTTGGAAGAACAGACCAGGGCAATGTCAGCGATAATTTCCTTATATCCCATGTCACCAGGGGAGTGTTTTCATATATCCACTTATTGAACGTTATTGAGGATTTATTGTACACTGGTTTATTTATACAGGTTGAAGCCCTATCAAGGGGAGAAATGATGGGTAGTGTCCATATCCAAAACTCTAATGAAAATGAGGCAGCTGGGCACAGTGGCTCACTCCTGTAACCCCAGCACTTTGGGAGGCCAAGGCAGGCAGATCATCTGACGTCAAGAGTTTGAGACCAGTCTGGCCAACATGGAAAAACCCCATCTCTACTAAAAATACAAAAAAAAAAATTAGCCAGGTGTTGTGGTGGTCACCAATAATCCCAGTTACTCAAAAGGCTGAGGAAAGAGAACTGCTTAAACCCAGGAGTCGGAGGTTGCAGTGAGCCAAGATTGCGCCATTGCACTCCATCCTGGGTGACAGAGCAGGAGTCTGTCTCAAAAAAAAAAAAAAAAGAAAAAGAAAATGAGGCTTTTCCTTTTGTCCACAACCCAATCTATGACCCAAATGACCTTATTCTCAGTTACCATACTTTCAGACTCAATAAGAACACTGTGTATTGACAATAATAATAAAAAACTTGTATTTTTCTCCAACAAAACAGCACTAAAGGGCATTCAACTATTGATCCCAAAGAGCAGTTATCAGCACATGTCCTAAAACTGCAGAGGCAGTTCTAAGTGCTTCAGTGCTCCTCCCAGTCCATGGCCTCAGGAACACCCTGAGCTTGCATTTCTTTGGGTGACATGAAAAATAAACAAGTCAGCCTCACCACTTCTACCAACTTAAAAAATTGCATGGAATTACCATAACATGTTGTGATTTTGCTTTAAAATGATTACTTCTGACAGGCTCCCCAGTCTAAACTTAATATATATCTGTGGCATGAAGAAGTCTTTGCCTTCAAGAATAGCTCTGTTCACACCATGCCTTTTATAACATAAATCAATAGACACTTTTTCACCTCAAACAAGATCAAGAGAAAAATCAGGTTTCATTTCTAAGGGACACAAGGAATCACATATGTCTTTCCTGGGGAACGTAAGATGGATATGATGCATTTCCATGATATAATGAGGCCCTACATTATGGTCCTCTTGTTTTGTCCTCTGGCATGTGGGTTCTTTAATGCCATCAGCATAACTTTGAAAACAAATAGCTTTTTTCTTATCATATTAAATATGTCATACTCTTGTCAACATTTTAGAAAAAAAAAATCTCTAAGGAGAAAAAGAATAAAATAAAACTCACCTATACTTTTACCTCACTGAGATCTTCATCTTAATGTTTAGATACTTTTAACATTTATTTCACCAAGAGTTTCATAAGCAAGGACATTTTGGTAATTCCTTGCGAATTACTTTTTTAAACAAGTAGAACAAGTTTGATTGACTTGGCTTGCTTACATTACATTGTGAAAGTTCAACACCATGATTACTCTCACACATTTTAAAATAAAGTCTCTTTGTGCAATGTTTCAGTTCATTATTATTATTTTATGTTTATAAGGTAGTTACCAATCACATCAATAGTGTGCTCATAATACATGTATTCTGATTAACTAGTTGACAACATCAGAAGGGAGTTTAGGAGACCCAAGTTCTTGTCTAACTCTTTGACTATTCAGCGGCAGAATTGGCTGATTCACCTCTCATGCCACCATCATCACCATCACACTAAGTCTCAGTTTCTTCATCTATAAATTAAAGGAGTTAAACTAAATTGTTTCTAAGTAACTTACAAGTCTCTTGGTCTAAAATTCTACAGCTTACAGGGTCAACCAACAGCTGGCTGAGATGGGGTTGTTACAAATAGCTTTGAGCAAACCCATGACCACAACAAGGAAAATGGAGGAGTTATACTTGTCACTAAGGATTATTCCTTTAAAAGCATAGAATAAGAAAAAAGTCCTCTACTCAACATTTTCTTGTGCCAAAAGCACAAGTAAACAAACAAGTAAATAAATAACCAAGCAAGCATGCATTATAAAGTGTGAAATAATAAATTGTGATTAAACACAAAAACATCAAAAGCAATTGAAACGAAAGCAAAAATTGACAAATGAGATCTAATTAAACAAAAGTGCTTCTGCACAATGAAAGAAACTATCATCAGAGCAAACAGACAACCTACAGAATGGGAAAAAAATTTTACAATCTATCTATCTGACAAAGGCCTAATATCCAGAATCTCTACAAGAAACTTAAACAAATTTACAAGAAAAAAAACCAACCCCATTAACAAGTGGACAAAGGACATGAACAGACACTTCTCAGAAGAAGACACTTACGTGGCCAACAAACATATGAAAAAAGCTCAACATCACTGATCATTAGAGAAATGCAAATCAAAACTACAATGAGATACCATCTCTTGCCAGTCAGAAAGGTTAGTATTAAAAAGTCAAGAAACAACAGATTCTGGCAAGACTGGATAAATAGGAATGCTTTTACACTGTTGGTGGGAATGTAAATCAGTTCAACAATTGTAGAAGACAGTGTGGTGATTCCTCAAAGACCTAGAACCAGAAATACCATTTAACCCAGCAATCACATTACTGGGTATACACCCAAAGGAATATAAATCATTCTATTAAAAAGATACATGTATGTATACATTCATTGCAGCCCTATTCATGATAGCAAAGACATAGAATCAACCAAAATGCCCATCAGTGATAGACTGGATAAAGAAAATGTGGCACATATACACCATGGAATACTATGCAGTTGTGAAAAGGAACATGATCAAGTTCTTTGTCTGGACATGGATGGAGCTGGAAGCTGTTATCCTCAGCAAAATAACTCAGGAACAGAAAACCAAATACTGCATGTTCTCACTTATAAGTGGGAGCTGAACAATGAGAACACATGGACGTGGGGAGGGTAACATCACACACTAGGGACTGTCAGGGGTTGGGTGGCTAGGGGAGAAATAGCATTTGACAAAATACCTAAGGTTGATGATGGGGTGATGGATGCAGCAAACCACCATAACATGTGTATACCTATGTAACAAACCTGCACATTCTGCACATGTACCCCAGAACTTAAAGTATAATAATAGTAAAATCTTGTCTTGGAAAAGGAAGACCCCTCCCAAAAAAATAAAATAGAATAAAGCAGCTATGTCAGGGACTTCTACTTCTCGGCAACCTAAACAAAGAGGGACTGCCTTTATTCTCCCATCTGAAACAACAACAACAAACTAGACAAATGTATAAAACAATGGTTTTTCAGAATATTGAACATGAGACATTGATCTTTGAAAGATGGAAAAAAGGAACAAACAACAGATGGTGCAAATGGAAATCAATCTATTAAATAAAAAATCACATCAAGTGTAAATGGTCTAAATTCCAATTGAAAGACAGGGATTGTATCTCTTTCAACTGTAATATTTAAACCATGAAAAAGTAAAACTTAATTACATCCTTTTTACAAGAAAATTACCTTATAAAGTTTTAGATAGGTTAAAAGTGTAAAAGACATAATATTCTAACACTAATCAAAAGAAAATTTGAATGGCTATGTTAATATCAGACACATAGCCTTCAGAACAAAGAATAATATCACGGACAAAGATGGTAATTTTATAATTATAAAATGGTCAATGCATCAAAAGGACATAATAATCCTAAATGTTTATACACCAAATAACAAAGCTTCAAAATATACAAAACAAAAATTGTTAGAACTGCAAAGAGCAGCAGACAACTACACAATTATATTCAGAAATTTAAATACTTTTTTCATAATACCTGGTAGAACAAAAAGAGAGAAATCAGTAAGAATAGAGAAGTTTTGAACAACACTCTTAATGATCTTGATTGATATTTGTAAAACGCTCCACCCAAGCAAAATACACATTCTGTCCCTCTTCAGGGCACACAGAATATTTACCAAGTCAGACCTTATTCTAGGATACTAGTAAATGTAAAAGAATTTTTAAAAATTTTTGCACATTTATTTTGTATTCTGAGACTTTACTGAAGTTGCTTATCATCTTAAGGAGATTCTGGGCTAAGACAATGGGGTCTTCTAAATATACAATCATGTCATCTGCAAATAGAGACATTTGACTTCCTCTTTTCCTAATTGAATACCCTTTATTTCTTTTTCTTGCCTGATTGCTCTGGCAAAAACTTCCAATACTATGTTGAATAGGAGTGTTGAGACGGGGCATCCTTGTCTAGTGCCAGTTTTGAAAAGGAATGCTTCCATTTTTTGCCCATTCAGTATGATATTGGCTGTGGGTTTGTCATACATAGCTTTTATTATTTTGAGATACATTCCATCGATACCTAGTTTATTGAGAGTTTTTAGTATAAAGGGCTATTGAATTTTGTTGAAGGCCTTCTCTGCATCTATTGAGATGATCATGTGGTTTTTGTCTTTGGTTCTGTTTATGTGATGGATTATGTTTATAGACTTGTGTATGTTGAACCAGCCTTGCATTCCTGGGATGAAGCCTACTTGATCATGATGGATAAGCTTTTTGATGTGCTGTTTCATTTGGTTTGCCAGTATTTTATTGAAGATATTTGCATTGATATTCATCATGGATATTGGCCTAAAGTTTTCCTTTTTAGTTGTGTCTCTGCCAAGTTTTGGTATCAGGATAATGTTGGTCTCATAAAATGAGTTAGGGAGGATTCTCTATTTTTCTATTGTTTGCAATAGTTTCAGAAGGAATGGTACCAGCTCCTCTTTGTATGTCTGGTAGAATTCAGCTGTGAACCCATCTGGACCTGGACTTTTTTTGATTGGTAGGCTATTAATTGCTGCCTCAACTTCAGACCTTGTTATTGGTCTATTCAGGAATTCAACTTCTTCCTGGTTTAGTCTTGAGAGGCTGTAAGTGTCCAGGAATTTTTCCATTTCTTCTAGATTTACTGGTTTACATGCATAGAGATATTTGTAGTAATCTCTGATGGTAGTTTGTATTTCTGTGGGATTGGTGGTGACATCCCCTTTATCATTTTTTATTGTATCTATTTGATTCTTCCCTCTTTTTTATTAGTCTGGCTAGTGGTCTGTCTTTTTTGTTCATCTTTAAAAAAAAAATCTCCTGGATTTGTTGATTTTTCAAGGTTTGTTTGTGTCTCTATCTCCTTCAGTTCTGCTCTGATATAGTTATTTCTTGTCTTCTGATAGCTTTTGAATTTGTTTGATCTTGCTCCTCTAGCTCTTTCAACTTTGATGATAGGGTGTCAATTTTAGATCTTTCCTTGATCCTCATGTGGGCATTTAGTGCTATATATTTCCCTCTAGACACTGCTTTAAATATGTCCTAGAGATTTTGGTACATTGTGTCTTCATTCTCATTGGTTTCAAAGAGCATCTTTATTTCTGCCTTCATTTCATTATTTATACAGTTGTCATTCAGGAGCAGGTTGTTCAGTTTCCATGTTGTTGTGTAGTTTTGAGTGAGTTTCTTAATCCTGAGTTCTAATAGCATCCCTATACACCAATAACAGACAAATAGAGAGCCAAATCATGAGCAAAATCCCATTCACAATTGCTGCGAAGAGAATGAAATATCTAGGAATACAACTAGGTATTTGTGAATGGTTTCTTCAAGGAGAACTACAAACTACTGCTCAAGGAAATAAGAGTGGACACAAACAGAAGGAAAAACATTCCATGCTCATGGTTAGGAAGAGACAATATCATGAAAATGGCCATATTGCCCAAAGTAATCTATAGATTCAGTGCTATCCCCATCAAGCTACAATTGACCTTCTTCACAGAACTGGAAAAAAAAACACCTTAAACTTCATATGGAACCAAAAAAGAGCCCACATAGACAACATAATATTAAGCAAAAAGAACAAACCTGGAGGTATCATGCTACCTGACTTCAAACTACACTACAAGGCTACAGTAATCAAAATAGCATGGTACTTATACCAAAACAGAGGCATAGACCAATGGAACAGAACAAAGACCTTGCAAGTAATACCACACATTTACAACTATCTAATCTTTGACCAACCTGACAAAATGAGCAATGGGGAAAGGATGCCCTGTTTAATAAATGGTGTTGGGATAACTGGCTAGTTATGTGCAGAAAGCTGAAACAGGACCCCTTCCTTAAATCTTATACAAAACTTAATTTCAGATGGATTAAAGATTTAAACATAAGACCTAAAACAATAAAAACCCTAGAAGAAACCCTAGGCAATACCATTCAGGACAGAGGCATACGCAATGACTTCATGACTAGAACACCAAAAGCAATGGGAACAAAAGTCAAAATAGTCAAATGGGATCTAATTAAACTTAAGAGCTTCTGTACAGCAAAAGAAACAATAATTAAAGTGAACTGGAAACCAACAGAATGGGAAAAAATTTTTGCAAGCTCCCCCTCTGTCAAAGGGCTAATAACCAGAATCTAAATTTTCTAAGAACAAAAACAAATTTTCAAGAAAAAAACAAATGTCCCTATCAAAAAGTGGGCAAAGGATATAAGCAGACAGTTTTCAAAAGAAGACATTTATGCAGCTAACAAACATATGAAATAATGCTCAGCATCACTGGTCATTAGAGAAATGCAAATCAAAACCACATTGAGATACCATCTCATGCCAGTTAGAATGGCGATCATTAAAAAATCTGGAGGCAAACGTGTTGGAGAGGATGTTGAGAAACAGGAACAGTTTTACACTGTGGTGGGAGTGTAAATTAGCTCAACAATTGTGGAAGACAGTGTGGTACTTCCTCAAGGATCTAGAAATAGAAATATCATTTGACCCAGAAATTCCTTTACTGGGTATATACCCAAAGGATTATAAATCATTCTATTATAAAGACACATGCTCACGTATGTTCACTGCAGCACTGTTTACAATAGCAAAGACTTGGAACCAACCCAAATGCCTACCAATGATAGACTGTATAAAGAAAATGTGGCCATAAAAAGGATGAGTTTATGTCCTTTGCAGGGATATGGAGGAATCTGGAAACCATCATTCTCAGCAAACTGACACAAAAACAGAAGACCAAACACTGAATGTTCTCTCTTAGAAGTGAATATTGAACAATGAGAATACATGGACACAGGGAGGGGAACATCACACACTGGGGTCTGTTTGGTGGTGGGGGGCTAGGGGAAGGATAGCAGGGGGTGGGGAGGTTGGGGAGGGATAATATTGGGAGAAATACCTAATGTAGGTGATGGGGGGATGGAGGCAGCAAACCACCATGGCATGTGTGTACCTATGTAACAGTCCTGCAAGATCTGCACATGTACCCCAGAACTTAAAGTAAAGTAATAGAAAAAAAAGAATTTAAAAAACACAAAATATGTTCTTTAACCACATTAGAATTAAGTTAGAAACCCAAACCAAAAAGATCTCTGGAAAATTCTCATATATTTAGAAATAATACAACATACTACAAAATAACCCATGTATAAAAATGGATTCAAAAGAGAAATAAGAAGGCATTTTGAAATGAAGAAAAATGAAAACACAATGTATTGAATTGTATAGGATCCTGCTAAAGCAGTGCTCAGAGGAAATTTTATAGCACTAAATAATTTTATTAGAAAAGAAGAAAGATCTTAAATCAAGTTCTACTCTTCTACCTAAAGATACTTAATAAAAGACCAAATTAACCCTAAATAAGAATAATAAGGGAAATATTAAAGATCTGAGAAGAAATCAACAAAAATGAAAACAATAGAGAAAAACAATACAACCAATATCTGATTTTTAATGAAGGCTAGGGAATTTCTAGTTTTATGAAGTTTTTTTTTTTTTTTAATAACATGAGTGAGTGTTGAATTTAGTTTTTTCTGCATTATATAATTTTTCATTTTTAGGTTGTTAATATGATGATTGTATTGATTACATTTCAAATGGCAAAAATTTTACATTTCTTGTTGCATAGGTCTGCTGGTTATGCATTCTCTCAGCAGTCTTTGGTATGAATGAGCCTTTATTTAATTTTCATTTTGAAAACCTATTTTCACTTACTAAAGAATTTGAGGTTGATAAATGTTTCCAGCATTTGAATGATATCTATTTGTGTTGCATTTTGGATAGCTTTTATGCTGTCTTCAAATTTAACTGATCTTTTCTTCTGCTATGTCTAATCTGTTATTAATCCTGTTGCGTTCACTTTCTGTTTCAGCTGGAAACAGCTCAATGCCTAACAACTGATGAATGGATAAACCAATTGTATTATAGCCATGTAATGGAATACATCTCAGCAATAAAAAGGAACAAACTACTGTTATACACAAAAATACATATTTGTGATTAAAATACACTATACTTACTAAAAGAAGTCAAACACACAAAAATCTATTTAATGTAAAATTCCATCTGTATGAAATTCTAGAAAAGACTAAATTAAAGCGACAGAAAGTAGAGCAGTGGTTGTCAGGCACCAGGGGTAGAGAGAGTGGACTGGTACAAAATGGCATAAGAAGACTTTTGGGATAATGAAAATGTCCTGTATCTTGAGTGCAGTGGTGGTTACAAGACTCAATACATTTGTCAAAACTCATTAAATTATATGCTTAAAATTGATGAACATTATTTTAGGTGAATTTTACTTCAATAAAGCTAGTTTTTTAAAATAAGTTTTAAAGGCCAACAAAACATGATAGCAGGGTAGAAGAAAATTTTCTCATGAATATGACAAAAATCCAAAATATTTGGTATATAACAGATTCACAAATCCATAAGAAAAACACTAATATTCAATATAAAGGGGACAAAAGAAATAAGCAAACTTCACAAGAGAAGAAAAAAACAAAATGTTTAACGCTAATAAGGGAGGGATAAACCAGCAGTATCAACACAATCTAGTGGAAATATAATTTGGCACAATTGTCTCAAAAACAATTTGAGTATATGGACAAGAGTCTCAAATTTTTCCTACTTTTTGACCCAGAAAGGCCATATGCACCACAGCACAATTAGTTATTGGAGTCAAAAGTAGCATGGAATAACTTAATATTGTTGTTGAATACCTTTTAATTTATCTTTCAATTGGTATATTTTGTGGTCATCAAAAATTATATTTTCAAAGAATTGCAATGACAAAAATGATCTTAATTTAATTGTAAATGAATAATAAAAAGGACACAAAGGTTTTCAGCTTCATTTTCATTATTTGTAATTACTTAAACAGTATATGTGTATGTGTGCATGTGCGAGTGTGTGTTTGTGTTTGAATGTCTATAAGAAAACACACAACAAGGTTAGCAGTATTTTTTCCAGACTGTGGAATTATGGGTGGTTTTTGTTTCTCCTTACATCATTTTCTGAATTTTTGCATTATCTACACTGAGACTGCATTTCATATTAAAGCAAAATAAGATAAATGTATATATAAATATATAAGTATCATTAATCACAGGAACAAACAACATGACTTTTAATTACATCAATTCTTGACAAACCAACATCATCACACATAAAACGCAAATTATAAATTCATGCCATTTTGGAATTTTATTTCACATCTTTCATTAACATTGACTTATTCACAGCCATATAGAAAGTATAGTGTAAAACAATGTAGGACAGTGGGAATACAAAGATCTACAAGCCAAAATCTCTGCTCTCAAGTAATGAGCACCCTTAGGAGTCAGGTCAGTCTACAAAGATTCAACTGGGAGTTTGGAGAGGATATCAGCAGACACAGCTGCTCCAAGATTACATACTAGGAAACAAAAAGTTTCTAATCATTTATTTGCTTATTTATTCAGCAAATATTTATCGAGCACCTACTAGTTTTAGATACTGTTAAATTTCCTGGTTTTGCAGTGGTTAATGAAACACATATATGTAATGCTTGCCTTTATGGCACCTAGATGATCAAGAAATAGAAAAGCAAATATATAATTAAAATTTATCTTGTGGAGGAAACAAGCTAAATTCAATGCAAGAAAGTAATGGAAAGGGGAGGAACGTGAGAGGAAGAACAAAGGAGATGAAGGGATCAGGGGTGGCCTCTCTGAACAGGTGGCATTTGAGTTGAGACTGGAGGATGTAAAGGAAACAGCCATGCAAAGACAGAGGAAGACCATCAGGCAAGACTGAGCTTGCACTTTCAAGCTTTCAAGACTCAAAGACCAAATAGCTGGAGACAGTAGGCAAATAGGAGAGCTCAACAAAGGAGATTAGAGATGAGGTAGGAACCTGAGTGTGCAGCACCCTGCATTTTTCAACATTCAGAATGGACTGAAATCTGAGCCCCATATTTATATTGTTGGCATCTTTAAAAGTAATTTTTAAAGGCAAATATGAATTTTAAGAGGCATTCTGGAAGGCATTTGGGAAGCTAGATTCACAAGATGCTTGAGCCAGCTTTAGACTTTCCATTTTTTCTGTATGTAAAATGGAGCAATATAGAATAATAGAACTGTTGTAAAGGAAGCTGAAGGTGAAACATGTCATGTGCATTGAAAGGATTACTATTCTGCAAAAAGCAATAATCAGTTGAGACAAAGGAAAGGGTTCCTTTGCATTAGAAATACAAATTTATTAGCCCTAGTTGGATGTTATTGAATGCTATCAAAAATAGCACTTCAGCATTGATTCAGAACTGTAGGGTGCACTATCAGCATAATTAAAATGAAAGAATCTAAGCCATTTCCCTATCTTGCTTCCTTATTATTGTCTAAATGTTCAGAATGTCTGTCTGTTATAGAGACAAAGCAATTAAGCCCAGCAAGTTGCAATGATGGGGATTATAAAGCGGGGACCTCTTTCATTAGCAGCTTGGATATCAGCATAGAAAACATTAAAGAAATGCAATTGTAATTGAAAATAATTGAATGGCACAGTTCAGTTAGCTGGGGAAGACACGCTAACTGCATTTGGAGTCTCTTTTTTATTTCGTGGGTCTTTTTTCACCCGGGCTCTTCAAATTGAGTTATGTAAACATCATGGTATCATAACTGAGGTACCATGGGGCTCTGTGAGTGCCAGGTTCTGCTTCAGGTAATGGCACCTGTCCCCTGGGAATCCAAAAGAATTTTGTTTCATGTTAACTGACAAGTATCCCAAGAAGAAGAAGAGAAAGGAGTCAATGCTTCTGTTAAACATAAATCACCAGAATAAAAACTCCTATGTCCCTCTCGTCCTATTTCTTACAAACATGGAGCTGCCTTCCAAAAACACAGGATCTACTCTTGGAACATAAACAGTGACTATCTTTAAAACGCAAGGGATTATGTTACAAGCAGAAAGAATCATAAACATTTTTAGATCAGAGGATGACCAGAGTTTCAAACCCCCCTCATTTAAAAGCTGATCAGAGAAGAGACTTACTGACCCCAGATAAGAGGAGATAGATAATTGGAAATGGAAAACACAGATCCCCTAATAACAATAACAACATACTAATAATTGATACTATGTTGAATACCTCACAAGCATTGCATCATTTAATCCAACAAGGTATAGAAGTATACATTTTATAGAAAAGGAAATTGGTGCGTGAAGACCTTATGCAAGTTGCCCCAATGGTAAAAGGGCACAAGAAAAAAAAGCAAGGATTATAACTAGAAGTAAAACTAGGATTTGAACCTAGTTGTATCTAATGACAAAGCCCATGCTTATAACTGCTAAATGATCCTACCTCCCTATACCATGTTCAAAACATGAAGCAAGCAATGAGACCTAGTATTTTCCTGTCACCAAACCAAAAGCAAGGGAAAAAAGGGATATAGGTAGGGAAAATAGCCAATTCCGTAGATAAGGGATCAGCAAACCATAGCCTGCCGCCTGTTTTTTAATGTAGCTCATGAGTTATAATGGTTTTATATTTTTAAATGATTAAAAAAATCAAAAGATGGATATTTTGTACCACATAAAAATTGTGTGAAACTTGAATTGTAGTGCTTACAAATGGAACTTATTGAAACACAGTCTCACTCATTTATTTATGTATTGTCTATGGTTGCTTTTGAATTTCAGAGGCAGAACTGAAGAGCTGACAAAGACCACACAGCCCACAAAGCCAAAAAGAGTTACACTACCTGTCCCTTTGCAGAAAAAAGAGTTTGTCAATCCCTTTCTTAGACCACACTCAGTTCAATTGATGGAAATAAGAATATGAAGAAATATCTATACGGTCAATGCTCTGTGCTTCCAGGGAGAAGAAAGAAGAAATGAGGATGGTATAGTGAGAAGAAAATGGCTTGCTTTGTCTCAATAGCTGAGGATTATTTTTGTCTACAGATGTGGTATGTATCCCTCAAAGGGAGGGCAGGAAGAAGACCTATGTTGGTGAGCCTACTGAACCACTTGATTCTCCAGTCTGTCACAGGGCACCCTTTAAAAGAAAATACCATTCAAAAATCTTAGTGTATCTATCAGGTAGTGGTTCTCAGGCTGTAATTTTCCCCTGTTCACAGACTTGGCTAACAAAGTGAGCCGAATAGGTTGGCAAGGCCCTCCTCTCTTTATATGAAGGAAACACAAAGGAAAAACATTAATAACACTGGGCTTTGAACTCTATTATGTTCTCCCTGGAAAGTCACATAAATTCAGTTCCTTGTGAATGTGTGGGAGAACGGTGAATTCAGCTGGACATAAAAGTGATTTGTCCGTCATTGGTCCAAACAATTTCCCAACTGCTGAAAACTCATGCACCCTTTGCAAAATACAAGTCAACCGAATGACTAGCTTGTTTGAGAAATGAGTTAACCCTTTAGTTCCCCAGAATCTTTTAGACAATGAACTTGACCCAGTTTCATTTATCATTGAATATTTTAGAGTTGCCTTTGGAAATATAATTTGGCTTCCCACATTGGCTGCCTATTAGAAAATTATAGTGATCTGCTGACACCAGCATTCTAGTCTGTGCAATGGCTGTATTTCTCAACATAAATTGGCATTCTGGTTCATACGCTCATTGATCTCTGTTAACTAGGGCAACTATCACTGTTGTTAAAATTCTGAAATTATTAAGAGTTTAAGAATGAGACTGTTAACCACATTAAGTTCACCAAAGGCCATTTGGTGAGTCTCTTTAATCCAGGCATCTAGTTTTCCAGAGAGGGCAAACACCCTCTCTGTAATTGTGTGGACAACGCAGACGCATTGCAGAATATGCAAATTTAATGTATACAAGTTAATAATATATACTGAGAGAGAAAAAAAGACATAACTACGTAAGTAGTATGGATAATTCCATGAACCATTCCACTAAGTTCATTAAGTCTCCATGGCTCAGGATAGGAGGCATGAGTGTGCTGTTCCTCAGTTGGTCTTAGTTTCCACCCACATCTAAAAGTATAAGCATCTCATCATGCTGAGTGGAACTCGAGTGTTTAAAGATACATCCTCTTTAAACTAGATGGTGGCCCAATACTTGATCTGGTACTTATCTAAAGAAACAGTGAGAAGCACCAATATTGAAGATAGCACAAGCTGGTTCAACTTCTTGAGTGAGTCTGTAATGTGGCAATATCTAAAGGCTTTTTCAAAGAAATTTTTTACTAACTTGCAATTTTTGCTTTATGTGCTAACTTTAGTCCCTAACCTTCCTGTAGGATATAATTTCACTACTGCTGTCTTAACCCTTGAAAAATCTACAGATCTGAAGTCTGCTCAACCTCCTATCAGGATGAGGAAGGAGCATGTCAATCTATCTGTTCCAAGAAGAATCATGGTGCCCCTGAGATTGGCACTTCCCGTACTGTGTTCGATGAAACATTCATTGTTAATAGATGTTCTTGCCAAACACGGTTCTGTAACTTGAAAGTTTGGGCAATGTTGCATATTATATTCTATTCTTAAAAGTCAAAATGCACATTAGCATGCTGAGAAAATCCTGCTGTAAAGATAGTAATTTAATTTCATTAGAGCTGGCATTTTCCAAATGCAGTAGGCAGAGGTTCTCAGCTGTTTCTGTCCTACCCCCTTTCTCGTTTCTTCCCAACATTAGAGGGTACTAATTTGAATTCTCCAGTCTGGGATAGAGATGAGTCCCTGATTAGTAGAGGGCAGAGCCACTGTGTATTAAAGTCAGAGCGAAGACACACAAGTGAGCTAGTGAGTTGACCTAAGACCCATCTCCTGGAACAGCGCTTCTCAAACACAAACATGCATTCAAGTCACATGGGGACCTTGTGGAAAATGAAGATTCTGACTCAGCAGGTCTGAGGTGGGGCACCAGATTCTGCATTTCTGAGAAACTTTCAGATGATGTTGATATTATTGGTATTATGGACCACACTCTGAAGAATAAGGTGCTAGGAACAATCTCAACCACCCTTCTCCCTTTCTTCTCTTCTCATCCTCACCCAAGTATGCAGGGGATTTCTGTCTCCAGAAGCTGATGATAAGATTGAAAATTAGGGGAGACAGAGGCCTGCTTAGGGGAGGCCTGAAGCCTGAGCTGACTGATCCAGTCCATCTGTAAGAACAGCTGCCATGGGGGAACCATGCACCAGCTTAAGTGGTGGCAGTTTTGATTATCATTTTCTTTGCCTCTGGTGTGTGAGGTCTTTTCAGTAACCCTGCAGTGAAAGTGGTGATTGACAAAATGGAATTCATGCATTCTTTGATTCCTTAGCCATAATGCCATCTTAACATGATCAAAATTTCCCCTGTGCCTGTCACACGACACTTGCTGGATGCTGGACCATGATTTCCAATGGGAGATCTCTTAGCAGATAGCTATGGTGTGGGAAAAAGAGCTTCTGATGCTTGGAAGTCTGCTTCTTTTCTAGTGCAGTGCATATGTAAGTTGATCATCTTTGAGCTGACTGAGGATAAGGCTACAGAAACTTCCTCTCACAATTCCCCAGGCTCTGTCTCTTTACATATGGCAACTCAGATCCCATGACATCAAGAAGTATAGTTTGAAGTCTGTAACTTTATCTTTTTAACACTAAGAAACAGAAGAGCATATGCCAGATCCACACATAAGCAACAGGTAACCAAGATCTTCAATATCCGGGGTTCACATCTGAAAACAAAGCAATCCAGGGGGACCCTCTCTGTCACTGCTCAAAGTAAGAAACTGACCTGCAGGGGCATGTTAGCTCAGCTGGAAAACAGGCTTTATTCAATGTCCAAATACTGAAGGAGAACTGTGCATATTTGGGAAATTAAATTATCAAAACAAACAGAAGGATCGTCCCAGCTCACGTCTGGCAATTAGGAAATAGTTCCTCTTTGCATTTTTTTCTTCTAAGCTTAAATTGTCTTTGCTGTTAGATTATGATAAAGAGAATTTCAATGGGGAAGGGAGAGAAAGGTGGGCCAAGTGATCTCTCAAAATGCCTTGGAATACTTAAAGCACAGGTGTCTAAAATACTGGGTCTTGAGTATTTACAATTTATCATCCAAGAAGGCAGACAAACTGTCTATCTTAGCTTGCTAGCTGTAAAGGACCAGCATTCCAAGGAAGGATTTGATAAATCCTGCATTCTGATTTCCATAACAAAAAATAATTGTTAAGCTTAATGTATCTGGGCTGCATGAATTCTTGCATTCAATAATAGAAACACTTTCAGACAGATGGGTGAGTGGAATGACAGAAATTCAGGACTGTATCATTTCCCAACAGATTTCTTTCACATAAAGGTTTATCTTTGGCCACTCAGTTATCCTCCATATGTGGGCTGTCATCACCCTCAGCTTCCAGAAAAGAAATGGAGTGTGTCAAGGTGAAGATGTTACTCAGCCTGAATTATAGAGACGAGCATAGAAACCAAGAGGTGTATTTTCACTTGGAAATCTGAGTGGTTAAAGACAGATTTACTGCACTAATAGGCTTCTGGCTCAAAAAGGTGAGGCATTTGTTTACAGAGCTCAAAGATGGTAGAAAGAACCATTTCAGTGTCAATTTAATGATTTTGAACGGTAGATAAACTACCATCCATTTCATATTAGACATGCCTTGCAGGAAAAGCATGAAAGCATAAACAGAAAAGGAAGCTCTTAATAAAAAGCCCATACCTATGGTATCTTTTCACTCCATGTGAAAATAATTCTTGATATCTTCCTAGAGATTTATACTTTAAAACCTTTAATGCTTTAATATCTATGACATATTTACCTATCTATCAATCTGTAAGGTAGGCAGGATAGGTAATAAAATGACCAGTTTTCAAAACTATGAAAAACAATGTTTTAAACAAGTGGGAAATTATGTTTATATTATGTTTCTTCCAGCTATAAAAGTAATAATTAGCTAGTTTAAAGAGTTCAGAAGTTAACTCACCATCCAAAAATAAGGAGTTAAAATTTTGTGCATTTCCTTTTTCTTTGGCCTTATGTGTGTATACATGTGTGCTCACACGTAGGAATCTACATGAACCAGCATACGTCATGTCATTGTGCTTTGCAGATGTTGCATTTTTTTAATTGGAGGTTTGTGGCAACCCTGCATCGAGCAAGTCTATTGGTACCATTAGTATCTCTGTGTCACATTTTGGTAATTCTTACAATTTTTAATCTTTCATTATTATTGTATCTGTTATGATTATCTGTGATCACTGATTTTTGATGTTACTATTGTAATTATTCTGGGGTACAACACTGTGCCCATAGAAGATAGAGAATTTAACAGATAAATGTTCTGTGGGTTCTGACTCCTCCACCAACTGGTTGTTCCCCATCTCTGTCCCTCTCCTTGAGCCTTTTTATTCCCTGAGACACAATTTCACAATATTCGCAATTAGGCCAATTAATAACCCTACAATGGCCTGTAAGTGTTCAAATGAAAGGAAGAGCCATACGTCTTTCACTTTAAATCAAAAGCTAGAAATAATTAAGCTTAATGAGGAAGGCATGTTGAAAACTGAGATAGGCTGAAAGCTAGGTCTCTTATGCCAAACAGCCAAATCGTAGGTGCAAAGAAAACGTTCTTGAAGGAAATGAAAAGTGCTACTCCAGAGAATACATAAATAATAAGAAAATAAAACAGCCTAATTGCTGATATGGAGAAAGTTTGAGTAGTCTGGATAGATCAAACCAATCACAACATTCCCTTAAGCCAGAGCCTAATCCACAGCAAGGCCCTAACTCTCTTCAATTCTATGAAGGCTGAGAGAAGTAAGGAACCTGCAGAAGAAAAGCCAGAAGCTGGCAGAAGGTGGTTTATGAGGTTTAAGAAAAGAAGCCATCTCTATAGCATAAAAATACAAGGCGAAGCAGCAAATGCTAATGAAGAAGCTGCAGCAAGTTATCCAGATGATCTAGCTCAGAGAATTGGTGAAGCTGGCTACACTAAACAACAGCTTTTCAATGCAGATGAAACAGCCTTCTATTTTGGAAGAAGATGTCATCTAGGACTTTCATAGCTAGAGAGGAAAGGTCAGTGTCTGGTTTCAAAGACAGGGTGACTCTCTTGTGAGAGGCTATTGCAACTGGTGACCTTAAGTTGAAGTCAATGCTTATTTACCATTCTGAAAATTCTAAGGCTCTTAAAAACTATGACACTGCAGTCCCAGCTACTTGAGAGGCAGAGGCAGGAGGATGACTTGAGCCAGGAGTTTGAGGCTGCAGCGAGATATTATCATGCCACTGCACTCCAGCCTGGAGAGCAAGACTCCACCTTTAAAAAGAAAAACAAAGTATGCTTAACAGAATGACAGATAACAGCACATCTGTTTACAAAAGGGTTTACTCTCTCTTTTAAGCTCACTGTTGAGAACTATTGCTCAGAAAAAAAAAAAAAAGATTTCTTTCAATATATTAATCCTCATTGATAATGCACCTGATCACCCAAGAGCTCTGATGGAGATGTACAAGGAGATAAATGTTTTCATGCCTGCTAACAGAACATCCATTCTGCAGCCCATGGACCGAGGAGTCATTTTTACTTTCACATCTCATTTAAGAAATGTATTTCATAAGGCTATAGCTGCCATAGATAGTGATTCCTCTGATAGATCTAGGCAAAGTAAATCTAAAACCATCTGGAAAGGATTCACAATTCTACATGCCATTAAGAATATTTATGCTTCATAGGAGGTCAAATTGTCAACACAAACAGGAGTTTAGAAGTAGTTGATTCCAATCCTCCATGTATGACTTTTAGTAGTTCGAAACTGCGGATGTGGTAGAAATTGTAAAAGAACTAGAATTAAAAGTGCAGCCTGAAGATGTGACTGAATTGCTGCAATTTCATGATAAAACTTGAATGGATGAGGAGTTTCTTCTTACAAATGTGCAAAGAAACTGATTTCTTGAGATGGAAATTAATCCAGGTGAAGATGTTGTGAACATTGTTGAAATAACAACAAAGGGCTTGGAATCTTCCATAAACTTAGTTGATAAAGCAGTGCGGAGTTTGAGAGGATTGACTCCAATCTTGAAAGAAGTTCTACTGTGGGTAAAATGCTATCAAATAGCATTACGTGCTGCAGTAGAAATTTCGTGTGTGTGAAAAGAAAAGTGAATTGATTAAGCAAACTTCATTTTTCTCCTATTTTAAGAAATTGCCACAACTACCTAACCTTCAGCAACCAGCACCCTGATCCATATCAACATGGTGGCAAGGCCTCTATGTCTTTTCATGGCTTGATATCTCACTTATTTGTAGTACATCATAATATTTCATTATCTAAATGTACCACAGTTTGTTTATCCATCACTCACTGAAGCACATCTTGGTTGCTACCAAATTTTAGCAATGATAAATAAATAAAGCTGATATAAACATCTGTGTACAGGTTTTTGTATGAACATAGGTTTTTGACTCCTTTGAGTAAACACGAAGGCATGCAATTACTGTATTGTTGGTAAGAGTATGTTTAGTTTTGCAAGAAACTGCCAAACTGTCTTCCTAATTGGATGTATCATTTTCATTCCCAACAGCAATGAAGAGTTCTACTGATCCACAGTCTCACTTGAATTTGGTATTGTCAGTGTTCTGGACTTGGGCCATTCTAATAGGTGTATAGTGGTATCTCATTGTTATTTTTTCTTTCCAACTTTTATTTTGGCTTCGGGGGAACGTGCAGGTTTGTTACATGGGTAAATTGTCACAGGGGTTTGGTATACAGATTACTTCATCACCCAGGTAATGAGCATAGTAGTTTTTCAATCCTCATCCTCCTTTCATCCTCTACCCTCAAGCAGGTCCTTGTGTCTATCATTCTCTTCTTTGTGTTCATGTGTACTCAATGTTTAGTTCCCTCTTATAAATAAGAACATATGGTATTTAGTTTTCTGAGTCTATGTTAATTCACTTAGGATAATAATCTTGAGCTCCATCCATGTTGCTGCAAAGAACATGATCTCATTCTTTTTTATGGCTGCATAGTATTCCATGGTGTATGTGTATCACATTTTCTTTATCCCATCCACTTTTGATGGGCATCTAGGTTGATTCTATGTCTTTGCTACTGTGAATACTGCTGCAATGAATGTACGTATGCAGGTGTCTTTATGAGAGCACAATTTTTACTCTTTTGGGTATATACCCAGTAATGAGATTGCTGGGTTGAATGGTAATTCTTTTTTAAGTTCTTTTTTTTTTTTTTTTTTGCTGTTGGCATATTCTCTTCCTGTTAGAGGCATTTTTAGATCTGAGCATTATTTCATTATTTATTTTATTTTTTTGAGATAGAGTCTGCTCTGTTGCCCAGGCTGGAGTGTACGTGGTGCAGTCTGAGCTCACTGCAGCCTCTGCCTCCCAGGTTCAAGCAATTCTCCTGCTTCAGCCTCCTGGGTAGCTGGGATCATAGGCATCCACTACCACACCGAGCTAATTTTTGTATTTTTAGTACAGATGGGGTTTTACTTTGTTGGCCAGGCTGGTCTCAAACTCCTGATCTCAGGTGATCAGCCTGCCTCAGCCTCCCAAAGTGCTGGGATTACAGGCATGAGCCACTTCTCCTGGCCTGTTTTAAGTTCTTTGAGAAATCTCCAAACTGCCTTCCACAGTGATTGAACTAATTTACATTCCCACTAGCAGAGTATAAGCATTCCCTTTTCTCTGCAGTCTTACCAAGATCTGGTATTTTGTTTGTGTTTTTGTTTTTGTTTTTTAACTTTTGAATACTAGAGATTCTGACTGGTGTGAGATGGTACCTCATTATGGTTTTGATTTGCATTCCTCTAATGGTTACTCATGTTAAGCATCTTTTTATATGCTTGTTGGCCATGTGTATGCTTCTATTCAGAAGTGTCTGTTCATGTCTTTTGCCTATTTTTAATAGGGTTGTTAGGTTTTTCTTTTTAATTTGTTTAAGTTCCTTATAGATTCTGGATATCTGACCTTTGCTGGAGGCATAGTTTGCTAATATTTTCTCCCATTCTGTAGGTTGTCTGTTTGCTTTGTTGACAGTTCCTTTTGCCATGCAAAAGCTCTTTAGTTTAATTAGGACCCATTTGTCAATTTTTGTTTTTGTTGACATTACTTTAGGGGTCTTCATCATGAAATCTTTGCCAGTGCCTATGTCCAGAATGACATTTCCTAGCTTTTCTTCTAGGGTTTTTTATAGTTTTAGATTTTATATTTAAGTTTAATTCATCTTGAGTTTATTTTTGTATATGGTGGAAAGAAAGAGTCCAGTTTCATTCCCCCACAAATGGCTAGCGAGTTCTCCAGCACCATTTATTGAATAGAGTCCTTTTATTATTGCTTTGGTTGACTTTGTCAAATATTAAATGGCTGTGATATGCAGCCTTATTGTTGAGTTCTCAAACTTTTTTCCACTAGTCTGTAAGTCTGTTTTTTCACCAGTACCATGCTGTTTGTTTTTTTTTTTTTTACTGCATCTGTGTATAGTTTGAAGTCAAGTAATATGATGCCTCTGGCTTTATTATTTTGGCTTAGAATTGCTTTGGCTATTCATGTTCTTTTTTGATTTCATATGAATTTTACAATAGTTTTTTTTTCTAATTCTGTGAAAAATGTCAATGTCAGTTTGATGGGAATATTATTGAATCTATAAATTGACTTAGGCAGTATAGCCATTTTAAAGATATGGATTATTCCTATGCATGAGCATAGAATGTTTTTTCCTTTGTGCTGTCTCTGATTTCTTTGAGCAGTGTTTTGTAATTATCATTGTAAAAACCTTTCGCTTCCCTGGTCAGCTGTATTTCTAGGTTTGGTTTTTCTTTGTAGCTATTGTAAATGGAATTGTATTCTTGATTTGGCTCTCAGCTTAGACATTATTAGAATACAGAAATGCTACTGATTTTTGTACATTGATGCTGTATCCTGAAACTTTGCTGAAGTTGTTTATTAGTTCTAGGAGCCTTTGGGCAGAGACCATAGGGTTTTCTAGGTATAAAATCATATCGTCTGCAAAGAGAAATAGTTGGACTTCCTTTCTTTCTATTTGGATGTCTTTTATATCTTTCTCTTGCCTGAGTGCTCTGGCTAGGACTTCCAGTACTATGTCAAACAGGAATGGTGAGAGTGGGCTTCCTCATCTTATTCCAGTTCTCAAAGGGAATGCTTTCAGCTTTTGCCCATTCAGTATGATGTTGGCTGTGGGTTTGTCATAGAAGGCTTTTGTTATTTTGTGGTATGTTCCCTTGATGCCTAGTTTGTTGAGGGTTTTTTTTAATCATAAAGGGATGTTAAATTTTTCAGAAGACTTTCCTGTCTGCTGAAATGATCAAGTGGTTTTTGTTTTTATTTCTATTTATGTAATAAATCACATTTCTTGATTTGCTTATATTGAACCAACCTTGCATCTCAAGAATAAAGCCTGCTTGATCATGATGGATTAGCTTTTTAATGTGCTGCAGGATTCGGTTTGCTACTATCATGTTGAGGATTTTTTTTTATTTATGTTCATAAGGAATATTGGCCTAAAATTTTCTTTCTTCATTGTGTCTCAGCCAGGTTTTGGTGTCAAAATGATTCTAGCCTCTTAGGATAAGTTAGGGAGGAATCCCTTCTGTTTGCTTTTTTGGAATAGTAGGATTCATACCAGCTCTTTTTTTTTTCTTTAATTTTAGTTTCAGGGTACTTGTGCCAGTTTGTAAACTCATGTCATGAGGATTTGATGTACAGATTATTTCATCCCCCAGGTACTAAGCCTAGTATCCAATAGTTATTTTTTCTGATCTTCTCCCTCCTCCCATCCTCCACCCTTAGGTAGTCCCCACTGTCTGTTTTTCTCCTCTTTGTGTCCATGTGTTCTCATCATTTAACTCCCACTTATAAGTGAGAATTTGTGCCTAACAGCGCTTTATATGCCTAGAAGAATTTGGTTGTGAATCCATCTGGTCCTGGCCTTTTCATGGTTAGTATCTATTTATTACTGATTCAACTTTAAAACTTGTTATTGGTATGTTCAGGGTGTCAATTTCTTCCTGATTCAATCTTGGGGGGTTGCGTGTTTCCAGGAACATCCATTTCTTAAAAGTTTTCTACTTTGAGTACATACAGATATAATAGTTTTTGAGGGTATTTTGTATTTCTCTGGGGTAAGTGGTAACATTCCCTTTGTCATTTTTGATTGTGCTTATTTGAATATTGCCTTTTTCTTCATTAATCTATCAGTCTATTAATCTTAATTATTATGTCCAAAGAAACAACTTATTGCTCTGTTCCTCTTGTATGGTGTTTCGCATCTATTTTGTTTCGCATCTGATTTTGGTTATTTCTTTTCTTCTTCTAGCTTCAGGCTTGGTTGGCTCTTGTTTTTCTAGTTCCTCTGGGCATGATGTTGGGTTATTAACTTGTGGGTTTTCTAACTTTTTGATGTGGGTGTTTAGTACTATAAAGTTTTCTCTTAACACAGTATTAGCTGTGTCCCAGTGATTTTGGTGTGTTGTATCTTTGTTTTCATTAGTTTCAAATAATTATTTGACTTTTGCCTTAATTTCATTGTTTAACCAAAAATCATTCAGAAGCAGATTGTTTAACTTCCATGTAAATTGCATGATTTTGAGAAATCTTCTTAGTATTGATTTCTGTTTTTATTACTCTGCAGTACATGAGTGTGATTGGCATCATCTCTTGTTTTTTAAATAGTATTGAGAATTGCTTTATGACTTCACATATAGTAAATTTTAGTATATGTGCTATGTGCAGATGAGAATATATATTCTGTTGTTGTTGGGTGGAGTGTACTGTAAATGGTCATTGGGACCATTTGGTCAAGGGTCGAGTTTAAGTCCCAGATATTTTTGTTAGTTTTCTGCCTTAATGATCTGTCATACTGTCAGTGGGATGTTGAAGTTTCCCATTATTATTTTGTGGTTATCTAAGTTCTTAGAAACCTATGAAGAGACTTAGATAACCACATAATAATAACAGGAAATTTTTTTTGTAAAACAAGTTTCTTCGTAGGTTTCTAAGAACTTGTTTTATGAATCTGAGTGTTCCAGTGTTTATATACTTAGGCTAGTTTAGGTTTATATATTTAGGATAGTTTTCTTGTTGAATTGAACCCTTTATCATTTTGTGGCACTCTTATTTGTGCTTTTTGATTATTCTTTTTTTTCTTTTTTTTTTTTTTTTTT
>NW_016107441.1:4593457-4620381 GCF_001604975.1 Cebus imitator | reverse complement strand
GGATTTATCCACCTGTCATCTTTGTAGTTGCTGGCTTTCAGACTGTGTCTCTGAGTGGATGTTCTGTTTGTTGATAATGAGGTTATTTCTGTTTCTTGGTTTTCCTTCTGACAGTCTGGCCCCCTGCTGTAGGTCTGCTGAGGTCCACTCCAGGCCCTCCTTGCCTGGGGATCATCTGCAGCAGCTGCAGAAAAGTAAGGGTTGTTACCAGTTTTCTTCTTCTGCTATCTTTGTCCCAGAAGGATACCTGCCAAGTGTCAGTCTGATCTCTCCTTTATGACGTGGCTCTCTGGATATACAGGGGTCAGGGAGCTGCTTGAGCAGACAGTCTGTTCTTTATAGGAGCTCTAGTGCTGAACTGTGAGCTCCATTGTTCATTCAGATCTGCTGGGCAGGTACGTTTACGTCTGCTGCAGCAGAACTCATAAACCACTTTTTGTTCCCAGGTGCTGTGTCCCAGGGATTTAGGGCTTTATTTATGAGTTTCCGTTATGCTGCTGCCTTCTTTTTTTTGTTTTCCTTCAGAGCTGCCCTGCCCAGCAAGGAGGCAGCCTAGTCACTGCCTGCCTGTAGAGGCTTTGCTGAGCTGCTGTGGGCTCCGCCCAGCTGCCAAGTGAACTTCCCTGCAGTCCTGTTTATATGGGTGTAGTTAGAACTGCCTCAGCAATGGTGGCCCACCTCTGTTAAGGCGGAGTCTCTCTGTAGTGGCAGGTTGCCTTGGCAATGTCGGGCTGTCTCAGCAATGGCAGGTTGCCTCAGCATTGGCTGACTACCTCCGTAATGGTGAGCTGCCTCGGTGGTGGACGCCCCTCCCCCACAGAGCTGGACCATCCTGGGTTCAGCTGCACTTGCTGTGAAACTCTCTATCCATAGAGTTTCTGATTGCTGTTCTTTTGAGGGGGTGGGACCAGCCAAGCCTGATCGCCTGGCTCCCTACCTCAGGGCCTTTTTTTTTTTTTTTTTTTTTTTTTTTTTTTTTTTTTTTTTTTTTTTTTTTTTTTTTTTTTTTTTTTTTTTTAAGTTGGTGTTCCAGTAGACTGTTGAAGAGTCACCGGGATCTGTGTGTTTTCCCCTACTTGCAGCGACACTGCGCTGGCTTAAACAGCAGCACCGAGATCCGTTGTGGGTTTTTTTTGCCCTGGAATCTACTGTCCTGGTTTCCTGTTCAGTCCCCTTTTAAAATAGATGAATAGGTGACTTCCCGTGGCGCCAATCAGCAGCCAAAAGGGCACCCAGACGAGTGTATTTCGTACAGAGAACCGCAGCGCCAGGGCACTGACAAAGCAGCCGTGCAGGGCAAAGCAGCGGCGCTGGCGGACACAGCCGCGCTGGCCGAAACAGCCGCGCTAGCAACCAGTGGAGCTCCTCTGCCTGGGAATTTCCTAGTCTGTGGGCAAGGAAAATGCAGTGTCCACTCACCCTCTGCACTTTCACTGGGAGCTGCAACCCTGAGCTGTTCCTAAACGGCCATCTTGGATCCCCCCCTTTGACTATTCTTGATATAAAATCTGGTTTCTTGAAATTAGAATAACAACCCCTGCTTTTATTTTTTTCGATTTGCTTGGTACATTTTTCTTCATCCCTTTTCTTTGAGCCTATGGGTGTCATTGCATGTGAAATAGATTTCCTCAAGACAGCATTCAATTGGGTTTTGCTTCTTTGTTGAGCTTGCCTCTCTGCCTTTTAAATGGGGCACTTAGCCTGTTTACATTCAAGAAGCGTACTGATATGTGTGGATTTCATCCTGTCATCATATTGTCAAGTGGTTGTTATCCAAACTTGATTGTGCGGTTGCTTTATAGTATCAAAGGTCTATGTACTTAAGTGTGGTTTTTTTGATGGCTGATTATGATGTTTTCTTTCCATTTTTATCCCTTCCTTAAGGAACTCTGGTAAGGCAGGTCTGGTGGTTACAAATTCTCTTAGCATTTGCTTGTCTGGAGGGAATTTTGTTTCTCATTTGCTTATAAAGTTTAGTTTTGCCAGATATGAAATTCTTGGTTGGGATTTCTTTTCTTTAAGGATGCTAAATATAGGCCCCCAATCTCTTCTGGCTTGCAGGGTTTCTGCTGAGAGGTCTGCTATTAGCCTAATGGGGTTCCCTTTGCAAGTAACCTGCCCCTTCTCACTACTTGCCTTTAATATTTTTTCTTTTGCATTTAGCTTGAAGAATCTGATAACTATACAACTTGTGGATAGTCATTTTGTATAGTATCTCAATAGAGTTATCTGAATTTTATGAATTTGAATGTTGACCTCTCTAGCGAGGTTGGAAAAATTTTCATGGCCAGTATCTTCAAAAATGTCTTCCAATTTGCTTGCTCTCTCCCTCTTTTTCATGAATGCCTATAAGTCATAGATTTGGACTTTTCAGATAATTCCATATTTCTCGTAGGTTTCCTTCATCCTTTTGTATTCTTTTTTCTTTATTTTTGTCTGATTGAGTTGATTCAAATAACTGATCTTCAAGCTCTGAGATTCTTTCCTCAGCTTGTTCTATTCTGCTGTTAATTTTTCCAATTGTACTATAAATTCTTGTAGTGAGTTTTTAGCTCTATCACATCAGTTTTCTTCTTTCTTAAAATGGCTATTTCACCTTTCATCTCTTGTAACATTTCACTGAATTCCTCAGATTCCTTGGATTGGATTTTAACTTTCTTCTGAATCTTGATGATCTTCATTACCATCCAGATTCTGAATTCTAAGTCTGTCATTTCAGCTACTTCAGACTGGCTAAAAGCCATTGCTGGGAAACTGATGCAGTCATTTTGAGGTTAGAAAACATTCTGGCTTTTTGAGTTTTCAGAGTTATTGCACTGGTTCTTTCTCATCTGTGTGGACTGATATTCTTTTAATCTTTGAAGTTGCTGACTTTTGGGTGGGGTTTTCTTGCCTTTGCATTTGATGACCTTGAGGGTTTGACTGTGGTATAAGTTGGATTCAGTCAACTGGCTTTGTTTCTGAATGATTTCAGGGGGCCCTGACCTACCTCAGCACTGCATGATATAACCTGGGGGGGCTGAACCCAAGCCCACTGCTTTATTCCCTGTCCCCTTGAGATTAAGTACTTGCTGTCCTAGAAGGGCCAACATGTTCCCAGTCTCTGGCAACAACTCTCTGAAGGGGGGTACTGGTAAGAGTGCTTTGTTGGGTGGTAGCAGTGGGGTCTTCATTCATGCACATGCACCAGCAGTGGCTGGGAGGCAGCATGGTAAAGTACACACACACACACACACACACACACACACACACACACGTGCTGCTGGCAGCAGAATGATGAGGTCTGCATGCATGTATATACCAGCAAAGCACTGAGGAGAGGCTGCAGATGGGTGCTCATCAGTAAAATGATGGAGGGAGGCTGCTGGTGAGTGTCCATCAGCAGGGCCCTATCTGCTGTAGCTCTCCAATGGTTAGTCAGGGTCTACCAGTGAAGAAGCTATATCAGCAATCACCAAGAAGTACCCCAGTTGGGCATTCAAATCTGTACTGCAAACAAGCATGGCCAGTGAGGGATCCTGGAAGAGGCTGGGGACAAGGGGGCACTAAGATTAATCTGGTCCCAGCCCATGGGCAACACAGCCCTGCTCTGTCCAGGTCCAACAGCTAACAAAAGCCAGAGTTACCTAAAGTAGTGTGGTGAGCCCTGGGGAATGGACATCCCTGTCCTTTCTCCACTGCAGCTGTTCCCACATCAAACCTTCTGGGCTCTACATAGGCTAGAGTCATGTCTTTGTCACTTCTCCAAGCAGCTCTCTTTGCCAATTCAAATGTCCATGGGGGTCATGGGGTCTCCTGCAGCTAGAATTCTGGAGGTTTGTAGTGAGAGTGGGCCATTCCTCTCCTATTTAACTGACCCCTTCCTCAGTAGTCACTAGGGGATGGAAATGAGTCCTGGCATTCAACAGTCCTGTTCAAGGTTCCCAGATTCCTCCCACTCCAGCCCAGGGTCTGCATTCTCTCTCTCTGCACTCTCAATGCCTTCTTTCAGAAGATGTGCTTGTACAGTAATGATCTTCTTGATGGTCTGATCTTTCAGCAGGAGATGCTCTTCCTGACTGCGTCTAATCAGCCATCTTGGCTCCCCTCAAAACTCATTGTTATTTTAATTTGCAGCCCCCTTATAACACATTATGTGGAGCATTTATTAATATGTTTATTTGCCACATGGATAACTTCTGTGGTGAGGTGTCTTTTAAGGTCTTTATCCTTAAAATGTGCCCATTATGGTTTCTTGTTTGTTTTCTTATTGTTGAGTTTTAAGAGTTCTTTCTATATTTTTGGATAACAGTGCTTTAACAGATTGTGTCATTTGCAAATATTTTCTTCCATCTGTGACTTGTCTTCTCATTCTCTTGACATTGTTTTTCACAAAGCAGAAGTTAATTTTAATGAAGTCCAGTGTATTGCTTTTTCTTTCATGAATTATTCCTTGGTTTTACATCTTAAAAGTCACCACCATACCCAAGATCATCCAGGTTTTCTCTTACGTTATCTTCTAGAAGTTTTGCATTTACATATAAGCCTATGATCTATTCTGAGGTAATTTTTGTAAAGGGTATAAGGTCTGAGCTTGGATTTATTTCTTTATTTTTGCATGTACATATCCAATGGTTCCAGCACCATTTGTTGAAAAGTCTATCTTTGCTCCAGTATTGCTTTCATGCCTTTGTCAGAGAAGACTTGACTATATTTGTGTGGTTCTATTTCAGGTTCATCTATTCTGTTCAATTGATCTATATGTCTATTCTTGGCTAATGCTACAGTTATGATTACTGCAACTTTATGAAATTCTTGAAGTCAGATACTATCAGTCCTCCAACTTTGTTCTTCTTCAATTTTGTTGGTCTTTCGAGTTTCTATATAAACTTCAGATTTGGTTTGTCAATATTCACAATGTAACATGCTTGATTTTAATTGGGATTCTGTTGAATCTATAGATAAATTTAGCAAGAACTGACATCTTGACAATATTGTGTCTTCCTACCCGTGAACATGAAATAGCTCTCCTTTTAGTTCTTCTTTGATTTGTTTCCATAGAGTTTTGTAGTTTTTCTCAGGTAGATATTGTACATAATTTGTTAGGTTTATACACAAGTATTTATTTTTAAAGTGCTAATGTAAATGGTATTGTTTTGATTTCAAATTCCACTTGTTCATTTCTGATATATAGAAAAGCAATTGTTTGTTGCATATTAATCTTGTATCCTTCAATCTTGCTATAATCATGTATTAGAGTGCTTTTGTCAATTTTTCCAGATTTTCTACATAGAAAATCATGTCATCTATGAACAAAGACAAGTTTATTTTTTTCTTTTCACTCTTATATATTTTATTTCTTTTTCTTGTCTTATTGCATTAGATAGGACTTCCAGTACACTCTTGAAAAGAGGTGATGAGGGGGGCATCCTTGCCTTGTTCCTAATGGCAGTGGGAAAGTTTCTGATTTCTCACAATTAAATGTAATGTTCTGCAGGATTTTTGTACATATTCTTTATCAAATTGAGGAAGTTCTCCACTATTTCTAATTTACTGAGAATTTTATTTATGATGAATGGATTTTGTCAAATGCTTTTTCTGTATTTATTGACATAATTGTGGGATTTTTCTTTTTTAGCTTGTTGATGTAATAGATTACATAAATTCATTTTTGAATGCTGAACAAGCCTTGCATATCTGGAAAAAAATCCTACTTGGTAATGGTGTATAATTCTTTTTACGCATTGTTATATCCAATGTGCTGACATTTCATTGAGGATTTTTGCACCTATGTTTATGAACTATTGAGTTTTAGTTTTCTCTCCTTATAATGACCTTATCTGGTTTTGGTGTAGGGCAATGCTGGCATCACAAAATGAGGAAGCATTCCCTCTGTTTCTATCTTCTAAAAGAGATTACAGAGATTTAGCATATAATTTGTTCCTCAAATTCTTGGTAGAATTCACCAGTGGATTGATCTGGTGATGAATTATTAATTACGATTCAATTTTTTAAATTGATAAGTCTATTCAAATTGTCCATTTCTTTTTGTGTGAGTTTTGGCAGACTGTGTCTTTCATAAAATTATTCCATTTTATCTAGGTTATCAATCTCATGGATGTAGAATAGAGGCCTCAGAAGTAATGCCACACATCTACAACTATCTGATCTTTGAGAAACCTGATAAAAACAAGCAACGGGGAAAGGATTTCCTATTTAATAAATGGTGTTGAGGAAACTGGCTACCAATATGCAGAAAACTGAAACTGGGTCCTTCCCTTACACCTTATACAAAAATTAACTCTAGATGGATTAAAGACTTAAACATAAGACCTAACACCATAAAAACCTTAGAAGAAAACATAAGCAATACCATTCAGGAAATAGGCATGGGCAAGGACTTTATGACTAAAACACCAAAAGCAGTGGCAACAAAAGCCAAAATAGACAAATGGGATCTAATTAAATGTCACAGCTTCTTCACAGCAAAAGGAACTGTCATTAGAGTGAACCAGCAACCAGAATGGGAAAAATTTTTTTACAATCTACCCATCTGACACAGGGCTAATATCCAGAATCTATAAAGTACTTAAACAAATTTACAAGAAAAAAACAAACAACCCTATCAAAAAATAGGCAGGTAAGGATATGAACAGACATTTCTCAAAAGAAGCCATTTATACAGTTAACGAACACATGAAAAAAGGTGATGACATCACTGGTCATTAGAGAAATGCAAATCAAAACCACATTGAGATATCATCTCATGCCAGTTAGAATGGCAAGCATTAAAAAATCAGGAGGCAACAGATACTGGAGAAGATGTGGAGAAATGGTAATACTTCTACACTGTTGTTGGGAGTTCAAATTAATTAGTTTAACCATTGCGGAAGACAATATGGCAATTCCTCAAGGATGTAGAACTAGAAATACCATATGATCCAGCAATCCCATTACAGGTTATATACCCAAAGGAGTATAAATCATTCTATTATAAATACATATATTTATTGTGGCACTGTTCACAATAGCAAAGACTTGGAACCAACCCAAAGGCCTGTCAGTGATAGACTGGGTAAAGAATATGTGGCACATATATGCCATGGAATAGTATGCAGCCATAAAAAAGGATGAGCTAATGTCCTTTGCAGGGACACAGATAAAGCTATAAATCATCATTCTTAGCAAACTGACACAAGAACAGAAAATCAAGCACCACATGTTCTCATTCATAAGAGGATATTGAACAATGAGAACACATGGACACAGGGAGGGAAACATCACACATTGGGGCCTGTTGGAGGTTGGGGGCTAGGGGAGGGATAGTAGGGGGTGGGGGGCTAGGAGAGGGATAGCATTAGGAGAAATATCTAATGTAGATGACGATGTGATGGGTGCAGCAATCCACCATGGCATATGTATACCTATGTAACAAACCTGCACATTCTGCATACGTACCCCAGAACTTAAAGTATAACAAAAAATAAATTTAAAAAAATTAAAAAATAAATAAATATATGTATTCCTTTTGTACATTGAGAAAGTCTGAATGCAATTAATATTCTAATATCAATGTGCACACTTTGCTTCCAGGTCTTGACTCCATTTTTCAGTAAAAGGAACCAAAACTCCTTGGAGAGATGACCAATACTTGGGAAAAGAAAGGGAATGTACGAGATGGACCTAGAATGTCTTTTGCATCACGAAGCAAGAAGTGCTCAAAGTGTAATGAGGGTATATCAAGTCAGCCTGAACAAGCTTCCACTGGTCAAATTGGGGACAATTTGAACATCAAAATAAATAATGATGAAAATAGCCTATTGGATAAAACAGAAAACCATTTGATGTTTACATATTTCCAAAGTACCTTCCCACAAAATACTTAATTACAAAGGGGAAAACAGTAAATTTATAATGAAGGAGGTTGGCAAGATACCACCTTAAAGATACCAAGTGATCAAAGAGATCGTTACTGATGATGGGACTAACTGAAATTGTGCAGTATCTGATAGGATTAATTAAGAATCCAGCATAGCTTCTCTCATTTTCCTCCAAAAGACGTACAGTTTGAATCTAATCATGGGGAAACACCACACCAACTTGGATTGAGAGACATTATACAAAATAATTGACCTGTAATCCTCAAAAGCATCCAGATCATAAAAGTCAAGGAAACTAGGAAATGTTTCATACAGAAGGATTCTAAAGACAAATGACAACTAAGTCTGATTTTAAAGGGATCGTTTTTATGAAAGACATTATTGAGACAACTGGTGAAACTTAAATGAGGCCTGAGGACTACATGATGTTGATACAGCAATATAGGGTTTCTGTTTCCATGGTAATTAAGGAAAATGTCTTTGTAGGAAGTAGATATAAACCATTTGGTAGTAGTAAGGTATTAGGTCAGCAACTTGCTCTTAAATGGTTAAGGAAAAAAATTTCTTTGAATATGTTTCCAACTTTTCTGTAATTTTGTGATTGTTTCAAAATACATACACATTTATAGATATAAATATATAGATACAGATACAGATATTAAGCCTGCTGAGATTTTTACTGGGCATGCTTAGTTTTGAGGTATCAATTTGAGGAGTATTAATATCTTACCAATATTTAGTCTTTCAATCTATGAACATGATATATTTCTCTGTGTAGGTGTTCTCTCTATAAGATTTTATATCCATCTGAATGCAAGATTTGCACTTCAGTTAGATTTATGCCTGAATATATGACTTTTTATGCAGTTAGTATATTTTTTTATTTTACTTCCTATTTTTGTTGTTGTTGTTGTTGCTAACTGATAGAAATGCATTGGTTTTTGGCTGTTAACCCTGTATCCGACGACCTTGCCAAATTATTTAATATACCTAATAAATCACCTGCAGATTATTTTATATTTTCTTCATACCCAATTATATCCCCTACAAGTAAGACTATCTAAACTTTATGCTTTTATTATTTTTCATCCTCTATTTAGCTGACTAGTTTCTTCAATATATTTTTAACAGTATTTAAAGGATATTCCTACTTATTCCCAATCTCAAGAAGGAAAGGGTTCAACATAGTACCATTAAGTATGATGTTTATTGTATTCATTTTATCAGTAGAGGCTGTTCCCTTAATCCATTTCCATTTTGCTAAAATTTGCTCATAAATAGATACTGAAATTTGTGTAATGCTTTTTCTGCATTAAGACTATGATTTTCTTCTTTATAATGTGCTTATTTTGTAGACTTCATTTGATAATCCTATTGCTTAAAGTGCTTTAAGATCTGAATTCTCTTGTGTTTCTGCTTTCTTGTGTTGGATTTTCTTTGTCTTCATCTATTTTGTAGTTTGTAGTAAGTTTAAATAAATATGTATAATTTTATATAAAACTTTCTATCTTGGGTTTTGTCAGTGAAGATAATGTTTAATATAGATTTTAGGTGTGTCATTTCAAAGAAGTTTTAAAGTTGCTTCCATTGGATATTCCCAAAGTGTTACCAGCTCAGGATGACTTTAAGGCTTATGAATTCCTAGATCATTTGGGTCATTTACATTCAAATCTCCACTCGAATTGGAGTAGGCCAGTAATTATGATATCCCATTCCAAACTTTTTACTTGATTTTATTTTTCAGTCAGTGCTTAGAGAGGGAAGAACTGCCTTGCTGACCCACTTTGACAATGTGTGAACATTTTTGCTAGTCCGCCTACTCACTGAATTCCAACTTTATTCAGAGTGTGAGATCCCACACGTCACCTAGGGTATACCTTGTCTTCTACTTCACATAGATATTAACATCAAAGCCCCATGGTTACAGAGACCAGAAATCCCCATCTCCAGCTCTACCCCAAATCAGTCAACACTTCTGCCTGACATTCACGGTTTCAATATTCTCTTCATTTCTGGCTCCTACGGATTTCCCTTACATTCTTGCCAGTGCAACTATTCATTTAAATAGGCCATTTAAGTATTGTTATATTTTCTCCAGCAAGTCTACATGTTTTATAATAGGAGGCTTTCAGATTAAGTAATCTACACATAGCACTAGGATTGGAAGTCCTTCTACCTTTCTTAGCCTCAGTTTCCTCATCTGACATAGAAAATTAATAAGATAAAATATGTAAAGTATCTGGCATATAGAAAATCATTAAAAGGAAGCTGCTATTTTATTAGTATTACATCATAGTCATTTAACTTTTGCTAACTATACCTGTTTCTTATTTCTTTCTATGATATGTAACACTTTAATGTATATACCGGAGCGTAAATAGTTGTTCATTCATTTCCTGAGATTAAATGCCAAGAAAAACCATTCCTGGATCAAGAATATGTTCACATTTTAAGACTCTTAATATATATTTTCAAGTTGTCCTCCAAAAAAGATTTAGCAAACTGCATTTCCACTAGTAGTATATTAGAGAGCTCATTTTATTCTGTCACCACTAACACTAGGTAACACAATTTTCAAATGTTTTCCAAACGAATAGGTAAAAATTGTACTCTGATTTAAAATTAGTAATCCTTTGATTGCTACCATAAGGTCTAAGCATAAAAAAATATTAACAAGAGGTAGAGATTATAGAATTACCAGGAAACAAAGAAACCCTTTGTCAGTTGAGAGTATATCTAATTGCATAGGATGGCAACATGTGAATCTTGGGAGGCTAGGTTTAAAGAATACAAAAAGAATCCCTGTGATTAAAAAAGAGAGAGTTTAGAAAGTAAGAACAGGATGCTGCAAATTTCTGGCACATGTACCAGTACTTCCCTTTCCCACACTCATCAGACATGCCTAGTTAATCACAGAACTCATACTCACTGAGCTTAAAAGCAACCTCAGTACCCTTCTCAACGCAGCACTCCCATAAGCAATTGATAATATTTGGCCCATAAGATAAAACCTCCTTATTTTTCTTCACTTACATTACAATTTTTAGGTCATGACAAGAGAAAAAAAGTATGTAATATTTAATGTTGCTTTGCATTTGAACCAATACAATTTGCAGCTGAGTACAAATGCTATTATTTGTCAGGGTTTGTTTACCTAGCACAGAGCCAGCCTTATTATCATTGTTGGAAAATTCTCCTCTCTCCTGGTAGGACAAAAGGAAAGAGACACTACCTAAAATGCAGGAGATAATCTAAACAATGGTACCTGAGTTACCCAACTAGAGAATGGGATCTCAGTGGGAAAAAGAATGCAATCAGGTGACCTGCAAACTTTTAGCAAAGGTAATTCCCTTTGTGAAATCGGAGGAGGGAGAGAGGGAGTAAATACTGGCTTCTGTTGTCTTTCCCTTTGGCCTGTGAAACCTCAGGTCACAGTCACCAGGACTCATCAACCTCAAATGCTCTCTGAAAAAAGCAAAGAAGTTCCCAAATGACTGCCAGGCTGCGAAGCCTCTAACTGTATTGAGACCTTATTTTTCACCTCAGTGTCATCTCTCTGTGGAAAGCAGCTCCCCGGAGGGCCATCCTGAAACAGAGGTTTCAATCCAGGAGTCCTGGAAAGGAGTTTCTTTATGTGCTGGGGCTCAGTTTTCTTGACTGAAATGCTGATTTGTAAGATAATCAACTATTATATAAGGAGTCAACCTGGATCACAGTTGTTAACAACCCAATCTGAGAGCATTTGAGTCCCCTCTCCCCCATTTATTTTTTGGCTGCTTTCTCTGGGATGCTGCTATAAGGATTGTCTGTTGAAGTATATATAATAGTAAGACAGTAAATGAAGGGTCTTATGTATCATAAAACTTAACCACTACCAAGGGAACTTTTCCAATATGAAGAAAAATGTTCATTATTCTTCTCTTTCTAACCTAAGCATTTATATGATTAGCCCAGCACACACTTTCTGCCATTTTAAACCAATCAAATGAGTTTTCGTAAACTGGAGACAATCTAAACAATGGTACCTGAGTTACTCATCTAGAGAATAAGATCCCAGTGGGAAGAGAATGCAACTGGATGATCTTCAAACATCGCCTAACCTTTAGCTACATTTCCTTTGTGAAATCAGGAGGAAGGGAATTCCCCTAATTATCGCCGTTACCCTCAACAATGGCAATAATCCTTTCCATTATGGGGCAAATTCACTGATTCCAGCATATAACTCTCTAACCCCATAAAGCACACACCCTCAGGACACTTGACCATGTAAGAGTACACACACACACCCTTCTACCTTGTCCAGCTTTGTATGTCCTCCAGCCAAGATGGGATCATCATTTTTTCAGGTAGGGTGGAGACAGATTTTAGATGGTAAGGGCAGACAAAGAGAGGGCACCATGACCCTCAAGAGAAGGAGGGGTCTGGCCTCAGTATGGAATATTTTAAAGACAATCAAAACTTGTACTGTACCTGGGCAGGATGGCACACGCCTGTAGCCCCAGCTACTTGTAGGACTGAAGACTGAGGCAGGAGGATCACGAGCCAGGAATTTGAGCGGGCTATGATGGCACCGGAAAATAGCCACTGTACTCCAGCCTGGGCAACGTAGCGAGACCTCATTTCTAAACAAACAACAACAACAAAAAAAAACTTACAACTTCGCACTGTAGAGATGAACACCTAGTAGTATAACTCCTCTACTTACTATATTTAAAAAAAAAAAAAAAACAGTCTCCTCCTTCGCCCTCGAGTTTAATTTTAAAAGGCCCCATTCTATTCTTAGTATCCATCGCCTTCCATATGGTAGTCTCCGGAAAGGAAAAGAAAACACATCTAGTTACACACACATGCTCTACCCTGAGCTGGAAAGCCCCCACCCTTTCTTCTTCAGCTGACAAACCCCTCCTTATCCTTCTCTCTCTATTCAAATCCTCTGTGAAAATGTGGAATGCCCCTGGGAGACTCGGGGTTTCCTCCCTAATGTTTCTTCTAGAATTTATTAAGCTCTAATTACATTCCCCCATGCATGCCCACATGTCTGCCTTCCTGCTGCACTGTGAGCTCGTGAAGGTCAGAGACCCTTGTTTCTGATCTTCCTTTCTCCAGCATCGAACCCACTGTTAGGTACTAGGGTGGCATGTGATCAGTGCTCTGGGATGGTTGGATGGATGAATCCCCATGAGGACAGACTGTCCTAATATCAGGTACAAATCTTACTATGGAGAGGCTGGAGAGACCCACAAGACTCATAGTGCTTAATGCCCTCTTTTCAAAGATGAAGCTGAGAGAAGTGACTTAATAAAGGCCACACAGAGAGTAGCTGGCATCAGCTATTTGTAGATTCATAGCCTAGTCCTCCTTCCACTGGAAAAAAAATACTTTTTCATTCATTCATGGGAAAAAAAATGTACTGAGAATATCCAGTGTGACAGGCCCTGCAGATACCATGGTGAAAAAGGTAGAGATGGTTTTTCCCTCCTGCAGCTTACAGTGGGGCTGTGGAGGAGCAGGAAGGGGGTGGTGCAGGATACAGGAAGTATTTAGATAAGCAGACAGGACCGGGAATAGGGTTAAGATGGGTCATGATAGCCTGGGTCAAATTCTGACTTCATTTAAAATGTTGCTATCTTGTTCATCAAGACTTTTTAGGTATAATTTGATATTTTTAAAATATTGCATTAAATATTCTTTATCTCGATTCTTGAGCTTTTGGCATCCTTTTTCACTTTGTTCCTGAGGTAAGTACCTCATTCACATCACCCTAGTCCTTGTCCTGTAAGTAACAATATAGTAACTATATAAGTAACTATAAGAATTTAAATGAAGAAGAAAGCAAATGACCAAGCCTTTCTGACATACATCTTTGGAGAACTTTTATAATTTACTACAGTTCTTGGCCTATATCTGAGTGGGAAGGGATTTTATATGACAAGCATGGATTTGTTAATACATTCTCTAATTGCTGAGACTACATACATTTCCCAGCATATAAAGTCATCTCTTAAAATGTACCAGTTTATGTGGCCCTCAACTAATTATGCAAAATCATTCGGTCTTAAGTAAAGTCTCATACCTGCTGGGAACTTCCATGATCAGCATCCACCCTGTGTTTCATGTCACAAGGAAGATTTCACAAGGTTGATTTAAGGCACGTTCATCAAGTAAAATAGAAGTTATGTTCACACACCAATGCTATTCTTTTGAAGTTGCCCAATATTGTATTATTACCAATGATGACATCAACATTAAAATGAATTAAAGAATACAAAGTAAAAAAATAAAACTAAGCAAAAATGCCAAGTGCTTACCATAAACAGGCAATTACCCAGGCCACTGAAAACACAGCAAAACTGCTGATCATATGGATAGTGGCTGAAATACCAACAGTATGCAATGCACTTGCCACACTGAAGCTGCTTACAGGTGCTCCCCGATTTTAAGGTGACTCTTTGATCCAATGGTCACAGAGCAGGATCTACAGATCATGTGCTGGCAGCGCCACTAGCCTGCAGAATTACCTTGTGCAAGCTATTTGACCTTTCCATGCGTCAATCACAGAGCTAATGTAGTGACTGCTACATTCCCAGGAACTTGTTGGAAGCAGGCTTCTTTAAGAAAACAAACAAAAGGCTTTCTCATTAGGAACTAGAAAGTGTCAAGTTGCAGTGCTCAAAGAGGATCAGTCTCACAAGGTGATGTAAAGAATGAGGAGTGAAGAATACTATTGGATCATGACCCCTTGGAACAATGGAGATCCAAAGGCAATTTAAGGGCAACTTACCCACATCAGCATTAAAATACATAAAAAGAATACAAACAAGAAAATAGATCTTGCTTGTGTTAATGGTATTAGTGACTGGCCTCCTTTCACATGTGAACTCTCATGGAATATTGTTGGCATTGATTCATTTCTGAAAACACAGCATCTGCCTGGGTTCATATTCCAACAAGGCGCTTATTGACTGTGAGGATTGGACGAGTTATGTAAGCATCTGTGTCAGGTTCATCTCATAGCACCACCAATCTTCATAGGGTTTTCTGAGGATTAAATGAGATCGTGCACCTAGAAAGCAGTTAGTACAGTGCCAGGCATGTAGAAACACATGGTAAATGCAAGTGAGGCGGAGAAAGAGGATGATACCGTCTGATTCATTTTAATTCCTCCAATCACGCAGAACAATGCCTGGCACAGAACAGGCATGAATGGATGTTTGGAAGAATGAGCACTTATACATTCCAAGTACTATACCAAAACGAAGGAGAAAGAGCAAGAAAGACATGAAAGCAGGACAGAGAGAAAGCAAGAAATAGATGTGCCCCACACCGGGGTCCAGACCATTTATTACTGCCCATAACTCCATATATATTTTAACCTCTGGCCGCTTCTCCTTACACACAAAATGGTCAGTCAGGTACACTGCCTTGAGTTCTGCCCAGTGAGAGAATTGTGCCTTGTCACTGTCTTTCAAGGTCAGTCTCCAGACTGACAAAGCAGTTGTCATCATTTTTAGCCTGACCCCACATACCATATTAACCCATCCATAAAACAGGTTTGGGTTTTTTCCTCCTCTCTCAGCTGGTCCTAAAGGATAGCTCATAGAGCCAGACGTATATGCAGAGGAAGGGGCCCTTGTGCAACAGAGGATGACACCAATTTCTACACTACCTACTTGGGCACCTTGCTTGTGCCCTAGTCCTACTCTCGCTCAACCCAGATATACCACGACCACCTTACAATGTATTACTGGGCTCATCTCATACTTTTTACTTTGTGAGTATGAAAGCTAATTATAGGCAATTCCAGACACATGGTATCCTGGTAACTCATAATGTTCCATCTCTACCAAGGTCCAGTAACATGGCAGGAGTTGTTTTTCAAAAGGTACATAGCAGCATATTATTCTTGATCTAAAAGAGCCTATGTTGTGCTTTTCCCACTGAGGCTTGACATAGACCCACATGGCATCTTTTTCTATTGCTGTTACCTCTAATACCATGGGATCTTCAAGGTTGTGTGGCCCAAATATCAGATTGCTTTCACCATAGCCTGGACCTGCTAAAAAGCCTTTTTCTGCTCTCGGCCCAGTCAGACCTGGTAGCCTTTTACATGATTTGGTAAATGGACTGGAGCAATATTCTCAGATATGGAGATAGGTTGCATTCAGAACACAAAGAAGCTTATCAGACATTGTGTTTCTTTTATTGATGGAAAGTGCAAGATATATCATTTCTCTTTTACTTTGGAGAGGGTGACCTGGGCTGCCTTTGCCCATACTGAGCCCCTAAATATTTTACTGATATGTGTGTCCCTGAATCTTTACAGGATTTATCATCTATTCACTGGAAAGCATGTGTCTTGCCAATGTCTCTAGCATGCTAGCCACTTCTTGTTCGTTGGGCATGATTAGCATAATGAAGTCAGTGCAGTAGATCAATGTGATGTTCTGCCTAATGACCAGATGGTCCAGATCTCTTCGGAGGGCAAGAGAGTTAACAAAGCTCTCAGAAAAAATCGTAAATGTATATTACTAACCACCATATATGAATGTAAACTATTTCTGATTTCCTTTTCTAATTGAAATAGGAAAGAATGTGTTTGCCAAATCAGTGGTCACATGTCATATTTCTGAGGTCGTGTTAATCTATTCTAGCAAAGATATCGCATCTGGAACAGCAGCCATGGTTGGGGCTTCTGCATGGCTGGTTTTCTGAAGACCTTTTTCTTATCCTCCAGGGCACATTAGGTTTCTCCAGGAGTCAGAGTGATAAATTAATTGAAGATATGTGGACTGCCACTCCTGTATCATTTTGATACTTAGAAGTGGCAATAATTTTAGCCATTCTCCCGTCAACTGTCCTGGAATGCAGTATTATTTTTGATTTGCTCTATTTTGTTGAGGGGTGTAAGGGGTTTACACTTACAGAGCTTTCACTTAGTTTTGCCCACTGTGACAGCCCTTACCCCATGGGTTGTCTAATGCGGAGCTCATGGCAGCTACTAAGTATGATAATCCCAATTTTACATTAAGAGAGAGACGAAATGACTGTCAGGTGGGTCTGTTACCTAACTGGACCAACCTGGACCTTGGCCAGGACTCTGTTTATTACCTGGATCTCATATTCCTTCACTCTAAGTTTCCGAGCGTCAATATAAGCACCAGGTCTCCAACCATCACTGTTAAGTTGGGCCCCGTGTCCAACTGTCTGCAAAAGTTTGGTCTTCCTCTTTTCTCCAGCATATAATTACCAGAGTATATGGCCATAGGTCTCATTGTGGAAGCACTGGGAAAACCATTACTGTGTATCCTTGCCACAGTGTCACAGGGTCCTTCCTCCTGAGGACCCAGCCCCCTCATCAATCAATGCATTCTGAGTTTGAAAACCAAATCAGGTATGAAAACTGGACAAATAATCAAGTTTTTATATTGGAGCAATTGTCCTCTGCCTCCTGGGGTTTATTTTCATGATACCCTTGTTGACCGTATAGTACAGCCATCTCCTTTACCCCTAGGCATTCTGTGTTCCATTAAGCACATCTCAACTCTGTGGGTCGAGCCTGCTCTGCTGCCACTCCAACCCTGCCAATTCATTATGATAACTGCATCCACCTGTCTACTCTTGTTTCTGGGCCCTATCACTCCCGTTGCAATCTGTGAGACTGGTTCTGTAATAATAGCAATTCTGACCATTAGACCTGGATTCAGAGGAGAGTCATCTTCGCCCATCACTCCACCCTAAGCTATTTATGCTGTGGCTAAAAATTCAGCAGCCATGATTGGGGTGAATCATGGCTGGAAGAGTACATGAATACTCTTCCTTTATCTGTTGATTCTCAGTTGCTTTCAGCTCAAAATAACCCTCATGCCAAAGTGGTATATTTTGGAGTGGCATATTCTGAACATCTTACTCCACCCTGTCTCCTACTCCATCTCTTCCAGCAAAGCTAGCTAGGAACCCAGCAGGGAGTAGGAGGATAAGTGAAAAGGTGGAGAAATAGAGAAGCCAGGCTAAAAATTCAGCTGGAAAGGTGGGAGACTGGTAAACATATTTTTATGAAAAGGTCATTATTATTCTACAGTATTTTTAAATTTTCTTTATTCCCCCTTATCACCTAGCTGCCCCAAGAGATTGACGTGAGTCTCCTGGAAAGCTGGAGAAATCATGGACCAAAGTCTGACTGATGCCTAAGAAATCTGAAGGCAAGAGGCTTTGACTGTGAGCCTGAGGGCAGCGGGGCAGAAAGAGACCCATCTATTTTGGGATTCAGCCACCTATCCACAAAGGGCAGGGGGTAAGTATGCTTAAAGGTCTCTTGGCTGCTAGACACATTCTTTCAATCCTGGCTTAGAGCAGTGTCTGGAGGGATAAGAAGACAGCAGAGAGTCCGAATGAACCATGTATTCCCTGGGAATGACAGAGGAAATACAAAAGGCCAACAGATTAAAAAGCATCACCTGCTTTGCAGGCAACACAAGAAAAAATATCCCTGTATGGTAGGACCTCTAAAGAACTCATCACTGACTCCCAAGAAAGGAGTCAGCTGTGACTGTTCACTAAGCCCAAGTGAAAGTCAGCTTTAAACGCTTGTCAAAAGCAGAAAAGAAAAGAAACCACTGCCAGTCTCCTAAATCCTTTCTTGCCCTTTTCTACACTAGGGAAGAAAAATCTTTTCTTCTACCTTCCTATGTTCAGAACCCGGCCTATGAATTAAACTAACAAAAAACAGATAAACAGGAGGAAAGACACACAATTTTTATTAATACTTATGTGCATGGGAGTTCATAGAAAAGAAATGAAATTCAAAGAAGCAGTTGGACTTGGGGGTTTTTATACCCTTTTAACAAAGGAGTGGGGTTTGGGCTTCAAGGGATGATAAATTGTGGGGATATAACTAAGAACTATATGAGGGAGACTAATGGAAGATAAGGGCTATTTTGGTAATGCATCCGTTTATGAAAACTCATCTTGGTGTTGACTTTCTGCCATCAATTAGAGTCTCTCTTTTTGTTCTGGCACAATGGGGTACCTTTCTCAAGGGAAAATGTATGCCCTGCTTTCAGGTAGATAAGGGGAAGGTAAAAAACTCTTCCTGTATCTGATGATTCTCAATTGCTTTCAGCTCAAAATGATCCTTATGCCAAAGTGGCATGTTTTGGGGTGGCATATTCGGATCATATTTACTTCGCCCACTCCCCTACTCCATCTCCCCCAGACTAACTAGCTAGGAACCAAGCAGGGAGTAGGAGGATAAGTGAAAAGGTGGAGAAACAGAGAAGCCAACCCAGGCCAGGGCTAGTGAGAAAAGAGGGTTATAACTGAGGTTTCAAGCCCTTCCTGTTTCATGGAATAAGACAATCACTAAACTGAGACTCTTTGGGCAACTAAAAAGTCTAATGGACTTTTTATCATCTAAGAATGTAAAGATAAGCTGCAGGACCTGCCTGTTTACACCAATAGGTCCAGGAAGAATTATTGGCAATGAGAGAGAAAGAGAGAGAGAGAGAGAGAGAGAGAATACACACATATGTACTTGTATACAATTGAGCAAAAAATTAGGTGGGACACAGTGGGAAAAATAAAGTTTTTTTACTGTGTCCTATGAGTCCCGTCCCACTTAACACATCAGTTAAAGATGATTTAATTTTTTTCTTAAAATTAATTTTAGAGCAAATACATTTTGTAGCTGCCATCTTGAGCTCACTAAAACTATCCCTTTCTATCCTCTGGGAGGATAGAATTTCAATTCTTGGAGTGTTTATTGATTTCCTCTTCTACAACATGGAATGGATTTTTAGCTATGTGTAAGATTACTGTTATCTGGCGTGTTTTTATGTTTTGCTTTGTTTTTCTTGCAGCTGCTTTTGAAAAAGCAAATTCCATTGAATTCTATAGTTTACACATCTCAGGGCTCTGAGTTTATTATCCATCAAACACTCTGCAACTTTTTTGAAACACTTCTTATAGCTTTTCCATGGTCTTTCTCGTCCTTGGAGGGAAAACAGCATGAAGTTCTGGAGTTTTCAAATCCCTCTTCTAATGTGTAGCTAACAGGCAGGATGACTTTGACAAAACGTGATGATTCTTCTGGGTCATAATAAAATTGTTAAGTCTTTACAAAAATCCTCATACTTTTCTCTTGCCTAACAATATAAGAGCAGATAAACAAAAACATCACAAGTTTCCTCTTTGTGAACCAAAAGTTGAAATAGCTGTGAGGAAGGGGAGGAATGATTCAGACTTTTTTAAGACTGCTGGATTTTTTTTTTTTTTTTTTTGAGACAGGGTCTTGCTTGTCAGTCATCCAGGCTGAAGTGCAGTGGTGCGATCTCAGCTCACTGCATCCTCTGCCTCCTAGGCTCAAGCAATCCTCCCACTTCAGCCTCCCAAGTAGCTGGGACTATAGGCCCAGTTAACTTTTGCCGAACTCAAGCAATCCTCCCACCTTGGCCTCCCAAAGTGCTGGGATTGCAGTCGTGAGCCACCAGGCCCAGCTGGTGGTTCATGAGTCATTAGAGAGGTGAACAGTAGAGCAGTGAATCAACTTATCCTTTAAAAAAAAATCCTGGTTCATAATAGAATCCCTAGCACACAGTAAATGCTCAAGACCTATGTGTTAAATAAATGGCAGCTTGAATTGTAGAATCAGCGTACCAGGATACCAGCAAGAGGAACAGACTGCTGACCTTTAGTTATATAGACAATGTTGAGAGAGATGTGCAGACCATACTGAACAGAACTAAAAAGTCAAAATAATTATCCTACAATCATCACATCCCATCTGCCTAAAACCTAACATTATAGGGTTTTTTTTTCAGTTTAAAACAACAAAATTATATATATTTTTTATTTTTATTTTTTTAAATTGTACTTCAGGCTCTGGGGTACATATGCACATCCTGCATCCTGCAGGATTGTTACACAGGTACATTAGTTTTTTAACAACAACTGCTATTATAAGAAATTATCTTATTTTACTTTTAAGTATATGTTATACATATATATACTATGTATTTATACATATACGCCCAGCTCAAAGGTTAGCATCTCCAGCAAGTCACCTCCTTCCCTCTTCTTCTCCCATCCTTTAGATGCAACTTGGCTTTTGATACAGATGTAGCTTATCTATATCAAATAACAGTCTACTTTGTTGACTAATCTTATCTTAGGGGAGGTTTCCTAAAAACAGAGAGGTTCAGGTGTACCTGATTTATCCAAGGCATGCTGAGTGCAGTGTGGGATGGATGTGAGAGAAGGAAGCAGGATAGGGCAAGGAGGTTGGTAAACTGGAATGTAGTATCCAGCAAAGTTTAGCCTTAGGCTGAGGATGCAATGCTCTGAAGCATCAGTTGCACCTGAGGGCCACATCAGTCAGTCACTGGCTGCTGCTGGGAGGAAGTAGGAGGATGGGGAAAAACAGTGATGGGACACAGTACTCACAGCTCCTGGGGATGGATGCACCAGAGGGAAACAGTGATAGTCCTTTCTATAGTATAGAGTCCATAGGATCATAAGGTCCTATGATTCAGACCATATGATTTTTTTTCCCAAATTCCCACATCCCTTATGTTAAATATAGTAGGAGATTCTCCTTCAAAGGCTTAGCTTGCTTAAGTTTCCTTGTCCTTTGTTTCCTGTTTTCAAGGCCAGACTTCCTTACTCTCTCTGTTTCCCTGGCCCTGGTAAACAATCTTCCTGCCAGTGTTTACCTATGAATCTCACATTCCATATCTGCTACCCACTCTGTGAATTACCTCTCCCATTGAAACAACTACTCCCACCAAAACTGATCTTCTCACCTTCCCACCAGTGTAACTGCATTCCTCCACTTTTCAAGTTAGTCAACTAGGTTCAGCTTAGATTATGTGGTCCAACCCTAGCCAATAGGGGAATGACACAGCAGTAGGGGCTACCTGTGCCAGAGATAAGAACCCCTCCTCTCCCCTGTTCAAGTGTGCTTTTGCCATTGCTCCATCTATGAGGCGCACCCTTCATGGAAGTAAATTGCCTTGCTGAGAAAGTTATTTGTCCGAGTGCAAGTTCTTCTTTTAGGCACTGAGGAACAAGCATTTGTTTTTAACATCTTAGCACAGGACCTGCAGAACTGAAATCCATTGTTCCTCCTGCTCTCAGGCTATTTGGTAGCCATCCTAGAGATGGCTATGAAGATCTTCCTACAGAAGCACAGCCTCTCATAATTTTAGCTGCCTGTTAGAAATTCAGGAAACTCAGTCCCTCGATGTGTTGCACTAAGGCCTGTCTGTGGTCCCCAGGCTGACTTCTATCCTTACCCATCACTATAACAGCTGAGAGCGAGTCAGACTTCAGCAGTTTTGAAAAGGAACTCTCAGCCCCTCTTGGTGAGCAGCCAAGACAGTAGCAACCACCTTCACTGGCCAGCTGGGGAGATATTTGCTCACAGTGAAAACCCAGACTTCCTGGAAAGCTTCTGTGCTCAGAAGCTGCCTGCTTGGCTGTCTACAACACTGCTTGTAGTAGCGTAAGTGGGTAGAGCCACTGTGAAAGCAGTTCAGTATTCCCTAACACCATAGCCAACAGTGACTGAATACTTACTCTGTGTTACAAACAATCCTACATGCCTTATACATTGGCTCACTTCATCCTTACAACAACCTTGTGAACTAGGTATTATTATTACTAGTCTTATTTTCAGATAAAGAGTTTTAAAAATGTTCATACCCTTGGACCCAGTAATTCAAGTATTAAGAATCTCCCCTTAGAAAGCAATAATTACCACAAAAGACCTTGAAATGGCTATTGCAAAATCATAGCTGAAACAGTGAAAGAGATCTGACCTAACCAATTCTATCTGCTTCTAACCTCCAAGCCCTTGCTCATTCTTGGGCACAGGCTGAACTAACTTTGGGAAGAACTTAGTTTATGGTTTAAAACAAAGACGATAACAGCCCATTTCCAAAATAAATCCCCTTCTTGCCGGGCCACTAGACTGCCTTTGTAGGATTAACAAATTAGCCAAAAGATTAAGAATTATGGTTTAGGAGCCATGCAGCTGGAGGCTACAAGATTCTGACACTCCCCAAATTGCTCCTGGGGATAACAGCACTATTGTAAAACCTAAAATCAGTGCTTGAGATATTTGCAGACCCTGCACTTGATGGGTCAGCTGGCACCACCCAGATCAATAAACTGGTTCATCTGATCTTATGACCCCATCTAGGAACTGACTCAGCCAAGACAGCTTTGACTCAATATGATTTCATCTCCAATCCAACAAATCAGCACTCTTGACTCACTTGCTGCCTTGCACTCGCCAAAGTATCCTTAGAAACTCTGATCCCTAGGCCTGGCCCGGTGGCTCATGCCTATAATCCCAGCACTTTGGGAGGCTGAGGTGGGTGGATCACCTGAGATCAGAAGTTTGATAACAGCCTGGCCAACATGGCAAACCCCATCTCTACTAAAAATACAAAAATTAGCTGGGTGTGGTGGTGCATACCTGTAATCTAGGTACTCAGGAGGCTGAGGCAGGAGAATTGTTTGAACCTGGGAGGTGGAGGTTGCAGTGAGCTGAGATTGTGCTACTGTACTCCAGCCTGGGTGACAGAGCAAGACTCTGTCTCAAAAACAAAACAAAAACAAAAACAAACAAACAAAAAGAAAACCCTGATCCCTGAATGCTTGGGAAGACTGATTTCAGTAATAATAAAACTCCAGTCTCCCACACAGTCAGCGCTGCATGATTACTCTTTCTCTACTGCAATTCCCCTGTCTTGATAAATTGGTTCTGTCTAGGCAGCAGGCAAGGTGAATCCATTGGGCAGTTACAACCTTACCCACAAAAAAGTTTATCAGTGTGGTATTTATCATAGCAAAAAGTAAATAAATGAAGAAGTAACAGCTAATTGTCCAATGAAAGGAAAATGTTTGAGGTACATCTAAACAATGAAGTTGTATATAACCATTAAAATTATGTTTATGAGGATTTATTAAAAAAATCCAAAAATCTTATATGTTTCAATGATATAAAAAGATGAAAAATTTTCTGTTCAGAATGACCACAACAGTGCAAATTTAAAACCATGCACAGAGGGTTTGTCTCAAGGTGGCAGACTAAATATGCAACATTATTTTCACTGTAAGAGAAATTCTTGATGATCTTTGAAATTTCAGATTACAAAAAAATAAAAATAGGGAAACATATGCCAGATTGTAAAAGTTCAATGGGGACCAGAAGCTTATAAAGAATCTTTTCAAGCTCTGTCACCAGTGTGGCCCAAAGCTGGTATAGTGTTTTTGTTACAACTATTATTCATGATAAATTACAAAGGCCAGATCTCCAATGCTATTATTCATTTAGAGGAGCTAGGACTGCCTGCTCCCTGCTCCTTTACTCCTTAACAAGCAGTTTCTTACATCGGGGAATAGAAAACAAATCAGAATTGGTCTAGATCACCATGTTATTGCCAGAAAGTAGACATAGGAAAAAGTAAAGGAATTTGCTTAATTGGAGTCCCATTGCCCAATTTGAGCATCAAAAATGAAATAATAATCATAGTTAATTGAAAAGCTTCATAAGGCCATGAATGCATGATGACACACAAAAGAGATTACAAAATATATAAAAAGATAATTGTAACAAGAAACAAGAATAAATAGAATATAATTTTTATTTATTTTAATAAGTAGCAGTATGTTATTACATATTTGAATATTTTAAGAGCATTTTGGTTTAAATGAATAAGTATATATTTTTTAAAGTCTACAATTCCCCCAAAATGTGAGAAATATGGTCCCCAGAGAGGTAGAGACTATTTCAGGAAGGGTGACCAATGCCACAATTTATTTATAATAACCAAGCGGAAGCAGATTCTTGCTGCTCATTAGCATCAGTGATCATACACAATAACCAATTTAAATGAAAGTCTAGCAGTGTGCTCCAAGATGATAAATTAGTTGTGTTCCAAAGAGTAAAGGGAACTAAGTGGACTTGACTCCTTAAGTCTTTGAAGAATAAAGCTCTAACTAACCCTATTAATAATGAAGTCCTGTTTATGCATACATAAATTTCCAATAATTTTAACCTATCAGGACAATATATTGTGATGGCAGGACAATGGAACAGATAATGCCAGCCCAGCAAAATTAAAAAGTACATCACTTCTGGAAAAGGTGCCAGATTTAAAATGAAATTTTTAATCTATATGAAATACAGAGAACCATGACAAATAAATCTTGATCGTAAGGGGAGATTTGGCCTAATAAGAAGTGACTTGGGTTTGAATCACATTGGACCTCATAACCAAGGCCCATATCTTAACCAATTGTCTACCAACCCAAACTGTAAAACTTCTACTGACGTTTTAAGTCGGATAAATATGACTACACCCTAGGAAAATGTAAAATAATATCTGGTAAAACTATGGCAAACTTAAGAAAGTCATCATCGGAAGACATTTTTTATTTCTTACTTTTTGGGGTTTTAAACTTAGCCAACACGTTAGAGTTTATAAAAAAAATAAAACACAATTTAAACTGATATAATAGTAGGACAGAATTTTTTTAAGAGGAGAAATCTATGATATTCACATTCTAGTTTGGATTTTTAAACAGTCTAATGATCAGTTTAGTAACCATTAAATAATTTTGTGTATGTTATCTTCTACATTTTATATACTTACCGCATTAAAGAGATTTTTATATAGCAAACTTGTAATAAACTTCCTAAGAGTTTATTAGTTTATTAAATAAGTTAGCAACCAGTGTTGGGGAAATATAATTTGTTAAATTAATAAGTGTTGATTTACCACTTGTGTAAGTACTTGCATAAGTACTGTAAGTACTATACAAATATACAGTATTTAGAGGAGTATTTAGAGAAATAGTTATTACTAAGCTGATAACATTTTTTAAATTGGGCTTTACACTAAATACAAATCATAGTGAATCTTCAGGCAAAGGAGCTGCCTCGATATTAAAAAATCCATCAATAGTTATCACCTTCCCATTCAGAGACACCATTACAACGGTAATTTAAAAATTTTTTTGGAGTTACAACCCATGATAGTGAGAGAGAAAGGAAGGACAATCAAAGAACATTTCAACAACCTTCATAAACACAAAAAGAGATGAATAAATACTAGATGATGAGCAGGAAGGAGGAATTAGAGCTTGACTGAGTGTTTAGAGATGGCTACAGGTAAGGGAATGTAAGAAGAGCAGAAGATGGGGAGAAAGGAAGGGGGCAAAAATGGGGAGTTGACAGCCAGACCCTCCTGCACCCCCACCCCAAAACCTCAAAAAAGTGCTCTAAACAAATGGAAGAAAACATCTGAGGAGAATGAGGCTATTGGTGAGAATATCCAGGTTTTCAAAAAGGAAACAAGAAAAGGGACATGACATAATTCAAAGAAATGAAGTACTAGGAGTGGAACTTTTAAGTGCAAAATCGCACCTTGTATGCAGTTTTGCTTTCTGCAGGTTTTTTTACCTATGATCTAGCATATTGCTATAATTATTCAATTATATTATTGTTGTTAATCTCTTACTGTGCCTAACTTATAAATTAAACTTTATCATATGTATGGATGTATAGAAGAAAACCTAGAATATAAACAATTTGGTGCTATCCACAGTTTCAGGCATCCATGGGGGTCTTGGAACGAATCTCCCATGGATAAAGGGGAATTAATGCATAAGGAGAAGAGCTGTCTCAGGCAAGGAACATTCCCACTGCCTCTGAGATTTCCCCCAAATAGACAACCAATTTCCCCCCACCTTGGGGCCTATTCATCAAGTTCCTCTTTCTCTCTTTTTTTAAAAAAACACCATTATCTTCAAGAAGTGTTGGTAAGTCCAGGTGTGGTGGCTCACACCTGTAATCCCAGCACTTTGGGAGGCCAAGATCAGCGGATCATGAGGTAAGGAGTTCAAGACCATCTTGGCCAACATAGTGAAACCCCAATCTCTACTAAAAATTCAAAAATTAGCCAGGCATGGTGACATATGCCTGTAATCCCAGCTACTCAGGAGACTGAGACAGGATAATCGCTTTAATCTGGGAGGCGGAGGTTGCAGTAAGCCGAGATC